>NC_068563.1:303030-606060 GCF_022201045.2 Citrus sinensis | reverse complement strand
CATTTTCTAAACTAAGGTTCCAACTTGTGAACTTGTGATTTTTTTTTTTTTTTAAACTGATTAAGCATCAGGTTATTGTATTACACAGAGATATTTACAAATGACAACATATCATTGCACTGATATTTACAATCAGATATATACCTGGGACTTACATTATTACATTTTTATTCTATGAAGTACATGCCCAGCCAAATATTCCTAAAGGGAGAGGGATGTCTCGACTCCACTCGCATTTCGCAAGGGAGAAAGACGTTATAAACAATCTCCATACAATTATAATTAATTGAGGGAGTTTGAGTTCGTGGGGATTCGAACCATTGCCCTCATAGTCATGCTTAACTTTAAGGGTAATGGTTCACCACCGGACCACAGGCCCAAGTGGCTGTGAACTTGTGATTAAAAGAGCAAAAAAAAAGATAAATTAAACATGTGGCTCACGCGGCTGGTAAATAAATGTTAAAAAAGTTTGAAAGGAAGCATCTCTGCTGATTTCCATGTTGCGGTTTAAAAACATTAGTAATTGATTTCAACGTTGGCCGTTGTCCTTCAAATATTACATGCAACTCTCTTTCGTAAAAATAAAAGACAACAGAAGAGGCTGCTTCATTTAATCATTTTTCCCGAAAAAATTCTAAGATCGCATCAACCAACCTTGTTTTTGGCTGCACAATTTTGCCATGGAAATTTAATCAAACATGTGAGAGCGAGACGCAAGAACTTGATTAAAATATTGATGAAAGATACTCAACTCGATTTTCAAAGGGAAGTTGATTAAAGCCCATTGGTTTGATTAATTTCTAGAGAAAAAAAGCATTACAACTCAAGTTTGTCAAACAGTTTCAATCTCTCAAGTCTCAACAACCACCAAAATCCCCCCCCCCCCCCCCCCCCCCCAACACAAAAAAAAAAAAGCCCAAGTCTATGATTATTAATTATTACATAATAGATATTTAGCAAGTTGTAAATTTTAGTTATTTCCTTCTGTCGTGATGTTTTCATTCACAAAATACAAATGCGTACATAATTAATGTTTTGTAAGAGGAAAAAATCCACACTAAAGATTGACCGTAGAATTGACATTTTCCAATGTTTCCACAAGTTGTATATTAATTAGGCAGTTGTCTAATTTTGTCCATTCTTAAGCCGCCGGTGTAATTAACTAGACCTATAATAAATGAAAAATATATGCTATATGTGGTAGAATGGAAACAAGGGATTTGCAAAAAGAATTCATCACATAGATAGCAGTACTTCTTTGAATTCGTCAATACTCTTTGTATAAAAGAAAATATAAAGAAATGTGATAAAGAAAATATATATAAAAAATTCACTTAAAAAATTGATTACTTTGTAACTTTGGTTTGACTCAAAAACAACAAAAAAAACCTCAAGAACCCTTTGCTTTTTTTTTTTTTATTGTATTCATATTTTCTGGCTCTTATTTCAAGACCATATACATATTAAATTAAACAAAGGGGAATCTTTCAGTTTATATTATTGCGATTTTTCCCTGAAATATAAAAATGTAAAAGAGATTTAGAGTATCTTTTAATCTATCCATCATGTGAAATCATTGAAGTAATATATCTTTTATTGAAAGCATCTAGCAATTGAAGTTAATATAAAGGACAAAACTATGATAGCTAGCAATAAAACAGATTATGGATAATAACTTTCTTCAATATTTTATAATTAATATTTCCCACATTCTAAGCATTCTCTATGACAAATATTAAATTATAAAATTTCTTTGATTCTTTGTCTATAGAAACCAAAAAGAAATTAAATTATTATAATATCTACAGATATGTTACAATATGAGGTCTACTAAGAATTTAAATACATATATTTATAGATTATAATAGAGTCTAAAAGTTTATTAAACATACCAAATGGTTGTGGTTCAGTTAGCAGCGCAAGCTGAGTTTGTGAGAAGAACTCTCAGGTTCGATCCCCACTAAACACGCCATTTGGGAGGGGTAAAGAGCTTTAACTTGTGACTACACCCCGAATTCGGATTAATCGAGACCCAATACGGCCTATCAAACATAACTTAAAAATTTACTCTACTAACAATCGAAAGAAATCTACCCCTTTTCTAAATTAAGAGCCCCGTGTTTCATAGCTCGAAGTGGTGAAAAAAAAAAAACCCACTTGGACGGCTAAGAATTCTCACAATGACAAAAATACTTCAGAATTGGGTTTCCACATTTGTTCGTCTTTGAGCTGTATTGCATGTGATTCTTCATCTAAAACTCTTATAATTTATTTTCAATTTTTTTTTTTGTTTTATTTGGAGACTTCATTAATTCCCAGTCAAATTTGTGCCAAATGAAGTTGAGGCAGTGACTTGATGGTTAATGTGTACTTACGTTGGTACATGCTGACCAAATTAAATATTATGATTTAGCCAAAGCTGTAGACCAAATTGGTTGGCCAGTACATGCAATTAATTGAACAGCAGAATTCTTGACCAACATTTAATAATTTATTTCTCGTTACATACTTCTCATGTAACTAAGGCCTAGATATATTCATATATATATATATATACACACACACACACACACAAGCAAATATCGGATTGTTAGCATACAGAGGTAGAGTTGAAAAAAAATTAAAAGGAAAAAAAGTTTCAAAAATGAGTGAAGCTGATGAAGCAAGTAATTATTCCTATCCTGTAACACCAAGACTATCGTCAACGCCGGCGACGCCGCCAATATCGGCTCCTCCGTCACAGATTCACTCACCATCGCTATCACGATCGCCGTTGCTCGCCGTGGGTGACCAAATAGAACCGGCCAGCAAAACCCCAAGAACTTCAACACCTAGAAATGCAACTCCAAGAAATTTAACACCAAGAATAAGGACTCCGCGTTTTATTACTCCTTTGGGAAGCCCCATCAGAAAGGCTCTTAAATTAACGAGGCTTGACCCTCAAGATGCATGGCTTCCCATCACTGAGTCCAGGAATGGAAACGCTTACTACGCTGCGTTTCACACTCTTTGTGCTGGAATTGGTATTCAAGCTCTTGTTCTTCCTGTTGCCTTTCCCATTCTTGGCTGGTAAATTAAATAATCAAATTGATTAATGATTTTTCTTAATTTACTTTTCTTTCTCTTTCTAATTAGCTTGTGTTGTAATTAATCTTTATTCTAGGGCTTGGGGGATTATATTCTTGACATTGACATTCATCTGGCAACTTTATACTCTATACATATTGGTGCAACTCCATGAAAATGTTGAAACCGGCATGCGCTATAGCAGATATCTTCAACTTTGTGGCGTAACTTTCGGTAAAGCTTTATGTATTGTTATATTTATACCCCTCGGATGAATCTATGTTAATAATTGTTTCTACATTTCGGACGCATATTTGTCTGATTGAAATAGGAAACTGGAAATAGTTAATTTCTTGAAGTGTTTGAACTTAATAGATGACACTTGATCGAATATGTATATAGGTGAAAAGCTTGCAAAATGGCTAGCCTTCTTGCCGCTGCTGCAGCTATCAGCGGGAACATGCGTTGCTCTGATCATCGTAGGAGGCACATCAATGAAGACTTTCTACCAAATCACGTGTGGCGCCACATGCACTTCGCAGCCACTCACGACAGTCGAATGGTACTTGGTCTTCACCTGTGCTGCCGTTGTTCTATCCCAACTGCCCAACTTGAACTCCATCGCCGGCGTCTCGCTCGTCGGAGCCATCACAGCCGTCGGATATTGTACCATCATATGGGTCGTCTCGGTTGCCAAGGGCAGGCTACCTGGTGTGTCTTACAACCCAGTTCAAACAGACAAAGAAGGTATTGTTAGGGCTGTTGATGTTCTTAATGCTCTTGGGATTGTTGCTTTTGCATTCAGAGGCCACAACCTTTCACTTGAAATTCAGGTAAAATCACAAATTCCTTCGTTTCTGCTCTTAATTAGAAATTAATTAATCAACTTGGAAATTCAAATTATTGAACTTGATTAATTCAGAGATACTTTATAGGGAAAACATGCGGTGCAACTGTGGTACTGTGCCACAGTTGCATCCATCCGTTGGATGTCAATAGACCCCACCCGTTTAAGTGCATCTAACGGCTGGATGCAACTATAGGACAGTATCACAGTTGAACCGTAGCCGGACCCTATTTTATATATTATTTTGAGGAATCTTATGAAAATAAACAATCAGGTTACTTAAAGTACGTATTAACTATAATGTTTTATCAAATTCTTAGTTGTGAATATCCGCACTTTAATTACCGTACTATTTTAATTTGTATATATAAAGTATAAATTGAAAAAAAAAAGTTTTGAATAATTTGGTGTATATCCATTAAATTCTTGTTACATATACCTTTCATATAAGTGATTGTAATAATGTACAATCAAATACAAACGTAACGAATTATTCTACATAAGTCAAAAGAAGCGTCCAAAATTTTTGTCTAATCAAATGTGCGCGAGTAGAATTTCGAAAAATAGAAAATGTACCCCACTAAGTGACGTGTGAATCTCACTATAGAAAACGCACACAATAAAATACTGCCAGTTGCAAATTTTGACCTTTGACTTTTTTCTAAACAATTTATATAATTCGAGGGCTTTTTCAATTTTCACGATTTATTTACCTTCTGTAAGAGTCTGTAACTGATGATGAGAAATAAGTCAAAAACTTTTAACATTTTTTTTTTTCAATTCGTTGCCGTCTATTTTACGCAAGTAGATTAAAGGTTTTTGAAACGAATTTTTTGTACTTAGAAATGTTACTTCATTTTCAGAGAATGAAGAACTTAAAAATTAATTAATTTCTAATAAAACTTTGATTGGCTGCAGGCCACGATGCCTTCAAGCGAGAAGCATCCATCGACTGTGCCCATGTGGAAGGGAGTCAAATTCGCATACCTTATTATTGCAACGTGCTTGTTCCCTATTGCAATTGGAGGCTATTGGGCTTACGGTCAATTGGTAACAAATTTTCTTTCTAATTCTCACCAAAATTTACCTTGACAATTTTACACAATATTGTACATGCAATCTTATTTAAGAAAAAAAATTAACAGATACCAAGCGGGGGTATGCTTGTGGCCTTGATTGCATTCCACGCCACCGACACGTCGCGGTTTATCCTAGGACTAACGAGTTTGTTTGTGATTATAAGCGCGGTAAGCTCATTCCAAATCTATGGGATGCCAATGTTTGATGATTTGGAGTCACTGTACGTGCGGAGGAAGAAGAAGCCGTGTCCGTGGTGGCTCCGGCCGCTTATCCGGGCTATCTACGGATTCTTCATGTTCTTTATTGCGGTGGCAATCCCATTTCTGGGAAGCCTGGCTGGTCTGATTGGAGGGATTGCATTGCCTGTGACATTAGCTTATCCATGTTTCATGTGGCTTAAGGTTAAGAAACCGAAGGCATATGGGCCTATTTGGTGGCTCAATTGGGTACTTGGTGTCCTTGGAATCATTCTTAGTGTGCTTGTGACAGCTTCTGGGATTTATGTTATCGCTGACACTGGAATTAAGGTCAGCTTCTTCGATCCTCAGTAGATGATCAAATTCATTTGTAGGGTCGATCTTAGAAGTGACAATCATTTTATGTACCAGAAAGATAGGGAATTCCAGAGCATTTGTTTTGTATCTAATATTTATAGGTTTGGTTCTTATTTCTTAAAGAATAAGAATAAAAGTGTGTGTGGATTCGTTTCATATTTTTAACAGTGGGAGTTGGGACGCATACTGTATCACATAATACTGTAAGTCAGATGGAATATACATAATTATAAAGATCATTAACAATTTTAGAAACTAAAGAAATGAATCTTCACTCTCAAAGTGTCTTCTTTTCCTCTCTTTTTGGCCCAACCTTACATTCATACGTTTTTATTTATTAGTGCTTCGAAACCCTTTTTTTATTTTTTAATCTTTTTCTTTTATGAAATTATAAAATTACATTATAATTTTAGTGCTATTGATGTTTTATAAAACTCTTGATATCCCCTAAGTGACAATTATTTTACATCCCAAAAAGATGGGAATTCCAGAGTATTTGTTTTGTATCTAATATTTATAGGCAGGGCAGCTTTAAAATATCAACTCTCACAAGAACATTAAATAGCTCAAAATTCAACTATATTTAATAATATCTTAAATTACAACAATATTTAACAAGATCCAAAAACAATAATAATAATAATAATAATAGTCGGATAGATATCTATTTATTTCCACATGAATATTAACTAACTTTATCTTTCACAAATTCTATCTCCTTAAGATGCTCTAAAACTTAATCAGCCACAATCATAATCTTCTTGTAAACTTTAAATCATCTCTTTAAGGATAAGAACAATAATAATAAACAATTAAAAAAAAAATAGAATGATAGCACCGGAATTAAGTCAATTGACTAGTTGACATAAAGATGATGATGACAATGAATTTTGTAGAGAAAGAGAAGAGAGCACAAACTTTTTGCTGAAAGTAGCTTTGATTCGATGTGTATCGGTTCATAGATAATGAGTTTTCAAGTCTATTTTAATAGAATACTAAAAGTTAGCTCTAAAAATCTAACCTTACTAATTTTAATAAGTGTTTTTTTTTTCGAAAGAGAAAACATTGATTTTTTTTTTTGGGAAATAGTAAAAGAAAATAAAGAAGTAACGTTCAAAATAATTATTATACCATAAAAATATATCTTATATTTAAGGTAAAGATTATCAAATAAGAGAGATAAATATGAATGAGAGTAATGATAGGGTAAAACCTAAAAATTAGGTTTTTTTTACTATACAAAAAAAATATATACGTAACATAATTTTTTTAATCTTAAAAAATTAATTATATTAATTAATAAATAGATACCTAAAAATTGGGGTCTTCCTAAATACGGAGCTTTAGCCAACTTCCTAATTCGCCTAGTACTAAAACCGCCTATGTTTATAGGTTTGGTTCTTACTTCTTAAAAAAATAAAAATTTGTGTAGAATCATTTTATGTTTTTTTTTTCACTGTTTCATGATTTTGTGAATTTTATTTTCTCTCGAGTGCTCTTTAATAGTGGGAGTTGGGAGACATACTGTATCACGTAATACTGTAAATCAGACGGAATATACACAATTATAAATGTCATTAAAAATTTTAGAAACTAAAGAAAAAAAATCTTCATCTCTCAAAGTGTCTTTTTTTCCTGTCTCTTTGGGCCAACCTTTTTCCATTAATAATTTGTTCATGTCGGGCCTACCGACACACGTTTTTAGTTAGATTAGAGTTTCTAACACCTTTTAAAATTTTTAGGAAACCATATTTTTCATTTTTTTAGCTTTGAGTATTATGAAATACGCTTCTTTAATAATTACTACTCGACTAAACTGCAAATAAAATACAAACCACCAAGAGGAACTGAAAAAATTAGAGAAGCTAAAATAAATCAAAAAAATCAAGGGCCGATCGATAAGCTTTACAAAAGGGGGGGACTTAATATTAGTTTTAAAAACTATTCCACCAGACATTACATGTCTGAGATTTGCTAGCTTCTTTGTATAAAATTTTTGTAATTTTACCAGAACCCATAAATTGAAACTTCTTTACGTTTAGTATTAATTGTAGCGAATAGGTAGAAAATGATTGAAATTATGAATAATGACAAGGATCTCAATATTTGGATTTTAAATGGTGTATTATTTCATCTATTGTGTGATATAATAATATTAGTTTATTAGTTATAAAATTCATTCACGAATAAATGAGTGACTTATATAGATGGGATATAAATTTAGATCCAAATTTTAGGATCTTTATCATTATTGTGAAATAATTCTTTAATTACTTAGAACAATCAATGTCTTAATGTAATATATACGTAATATTAGAAACTAAGAAAATAATAATAATAATAATATTTATGAAACTAAAATGTCCTAAGAACTTTTAACCATATATAAAATTTCGAGAATCCTTGGATACATTTGAACTTACAATTCTAATAAATTGACTTAACTCTTAAGTTCTTTTTCAAAAAAAAAAAAAAATAGACATAATTTTTTTATAATATACAAATTGACTTAATTTGAAGTACTAATGATATGATTCTCAAATATTAATAACGATATGATCATTTTCTCTTCGATCCTGAAGATTGAACAACTAGAGGGAAAGAAACTGAATTGCTACCATCATTTTCATGAGAACAAGGACACTATAATATTTCCCAAAAAAAAAGAAAAGGGAAATTACAGCAGCAGTTGAAGGTTTAAGATATATTGTAGTGAGATGCATTCGAAATTTTAGATGTGATAATTTATATGTGGCTCATAAATCAGCTGAAATCTTACCACCACGAAGTGTCATTTGAAACATTTTCAGAGTCCACTAACATGGGAGTGGACTCCCCCAGCTCAACCAGAGAGACGGGCACGGACCTACTGCCCGGCCCGGCCCTGAAGAAACAAACAAATACCCCTTTAATTTTGTCATTTTTTTATGTAATAATATAGTTTTTTTTTTTTCAAAATGTCCCCAATTCAACTCTCTTTTTTTCCAAGTTTCAACTAAAATTAGAGACTCGTTTTACAACATGATTAAATTATATATTTATTGAATAAACAAAATTCATTAGGAGCTAAAATGATACTACTACCTCGATTTATTGTAAAAAATATTATGATTTAGTCTAAGTAAGTTAAAAAAAAAAAAGTATGTCGCTATATTATAACGCAGTCACTAGTATTAGGAAGTTACAAATTGCCATATGGTGACTATTAATAGCATTTTCATAATTTTATGCTTTATCGCTTTCATAATCATACTTGCTTTTTTTTTTTAATTTTAGTACATTAAATTATTCATATATTTCACCTTCTCTATCAATAAAATAAAAAATTACATAAAAACTTTTTAATAATTATTATAAGTTTATTTGTTGCACGGGTGTTATTCTTTTATTAAAGATGCGTATTAAATTAAAAAAAAAAGTTAATGTTGCTCCACTTGATATTTAATTTGTGTTTTCAATCTTTTGTATGCACTGACATTAAAAATAAATAAATAAATAACGACAAATGTATAATTGACCCGAGCTGGAAGAATGTCCCGGTCCGCCACTCCCTAGCTACCAGCCACATCACCCCCATGAAAAAGAACTCTCCATATACAAAAAGAGGAAAGAGTCTTCATATAGTACAGTGCTGTATGACATACAGCCTACTTTTTCGACTTGAACAACCGGTATTTTACTGGTTGTTCTTTCAATAATTTTAAAAAAATCATTTTTAATGTAGAAAAAATAAAATAAAATGAAAAAATTAAGGAAATTTATAAACATTTAACTTACAAAATATTTGAGTGAGAAAAATATTTTTAATCTAAATGAAAGTTAAAAAAAAAGGTAAAATAATCATGTCCCAATACTTTTGGTTAAATATCAATATATTAGGTTGATGTTTCAAGTTAATTTCACATGTCTCTAATTTTGGTTAAACTTTCTCACGAATAGGTTCATTTGTTTCTACTTTCCAATTCACTAGTTTTGTGCTTAATATTCCTATTAAATTCGTTAGATATCAATATTTTGGGTTAAATTCCAAGTAGATTTGTTTCTCGTTAAAAAAGTTTCTAAATTTGGTTATTCTTTCTCCCCTTTTGGTTTATATGTTTCAACTATTATTCCACTGGTTTTGCGTTTAATATTCCAACTAACTTGGTAAGATTCCGGTTGTTTGGGTTAAATAACCAAATTATTTTTTTTGGTTAGATTAGTTCCTGATTTTGGTTAATTTTTTTCATGAGTATTCTTCCTTTTCATTTTTAAATATGTATATAATTTTCGATTTATAAAATAAGTTCTTCAATATAATTTTCAGAAATTTGTTATGCCCAACAATATGGTACGATGAAAATCTAACATTATAGTAATATGATTTTGCATGTTTAATTAATTTATCTTTTTCAAATGGTCTTTTTTACTCATAAATTTATTGACATTTATTTACAAATAAAATTATAACGTCCTACTAATTTATCCGATGCACTTAAAAATTACTCAAATCAAGAGTTTCATTACAAGAATGAGAACTTCGATCACTTAAGCAGTTACTTACAATAGTAACCTAATGTGAGGCTTATTGAAAAGTTAAAATTACAAAAAGAGTCGAGCCTAAAACCACTTTTGTTCAGAAATTTTTTTACAAACTTGTGAGAAAATAACTCTTTAAAAACTATTAATATCAATAAAACTATTACAAAATTAAATCAATTCACAGCTTCCAAAAGCTAAATCAAATGCTAATAATTTGAGATTTAGATTTCATGGGTCTCTGCATAAAAAAAATACAAAAACCAAATGAAATTAGAAAAAAAGGCTGCAAAAAAATAACAAAAATATTCAAATTTCAAAGGTATGATCCAAATTCTTAGGCAGGATCAGATATCTATTGTTTTGAACAAAAAAAATTGAAACTTAAATATAAAATAACACAAAACTATATTCTAATTTTAACAACATATTTTTTTTATGATTTTTTAACAACAATATTCAAAATATAAAAAAAAAATTTCTCGACTAGGGTTTCTAACATTGGAAGAATGAGAGTTATTTATATTTTGAATCAAAATTTGGGGAAAAAATTAAAAAATTGTAAATGTACGCGGTATTAAAACAAAATTGCTTTTTATCTTGGCGGTAGTTTTACTCACCTAAATGAAACCTAAGTACTTATTGTTTCACCAAAAATATAATTTAATTTAATTTAAAAAATATAGATATAAAATTTAAGCTTGTTAATATTTTTACATAATTTTATATTTTTAGTTGTTTTATAAATTAACTTAATTTTAAAAAATATAGATATAAATGTAAGATTGAACTAATTTTGTGATCATTGCACACTATTCAGTATACAAATCATGAACCATCAAGTGAGTGTAGTGTTACTCAAATAATTTGATTTAATTTAGAAATGTAATTGTCGTGCTTAAAGTATATAACTGTAAAAATAATTTAATATAACATTATTCAATATTAGTTGCATTCAATTTGTAATTATCCATATTATGTACCATTATAAATTTGATTAATGTTTAGCAAAAAAAAATTCCTATACCAAAAAAAATTAAATAAAGTAATTAATTTGACATAATTTCGTATGAATCAATTTGCATAAGAGATTGTTTGTGAGTTTTATTTAAAAATATGAAATATTAGATGCTTTATATTTGTCTAATATATGATTTTTTTTTTAGAGGGTATACAAAGAACATATATTAGCCACTAATAATAACAACAACAACAACATTTGAGGGGTGAGTATGATGTTTGGTATAATAATTATTCGATAGTTGGATAAACATTACAATCATTTTCGTAGGTAGGGATTTAAGTCCTTATATGTGTATTGTTGTTTGTGGGATATTGAGATTGATTTCTTCCAAATATTTAGGAATGAATTGTTTTTATTATATGTTTAGATACTTGGATTTTAATGTGATTAAAAGTTGATAAAGTTGTTTTGATAGTTTTTTAGGCAAAACATCATTACATTTATAAAGTAATATAAAAATAGTTTAATTGATATATAATTTATTTTTTAATTAATATATAGTTTATTGTAATTTTTTATATTAAAATATTATTCTTATTAGTACTTAAGTTACATTTTAAAGTAAAATATCATTAAATTTATAACGTAATATTAATAAAATAAAATAATTATTTTTGTTTAAATATATTAATCTATTAATTTTACTTAATTATATTTTTATTAGTACATAAGTTAAATATATTAACTATTTTTTCATGAATTAAAAGAAAAAGTAGTATTTTCTTTTTTTAAGTTGAGGGGGTCTTTGATAGTTTTCTAATTTTAGATTGATTATCGTAATATTTACCTAACATGAGGGAGCGATATGATAGTTACCATTTAATATTTGCCTCTTTTAAGCAATTAAAATGAGAGTACCGGTGGCCGGTTATTGGTTGTATTAATAAAATAATAAAAAGCGGCTGTATGAGATACAACCGCTGTATTATAAGTGGACCCACAAAAAGAGTCTGCTGTCAGTTCTTTTATTAAAGGCAGCCACCATTAATGGACTCTGTCAAATGAGCTTTACTACGTACTGCTGCTTTACTGACGCGTCTCATTCAAATGTGGTCAATAATGCTTGCTCCTGCTCATAAAAGGTGATACATAAAGCTAAAGACTAGGGAAGTTGAAAGTGAAGGTCTTGATAGGCGCCTCGTATTTATGCAAATACGAGTCGTTTTCTAGCTAGGGTACTGCAAATGGACTAGCGAGTGCTTTCATATGGTGTACATATCTTTTCCTTCTTTAATTAAACCATATGAATATTTTATTTACAAGGAAAAAGAAATTTGTATATTGCCTTGGCTTCTGTTGATCGCTCTCGACTTTTTTATTTGTAAACTTCTAGAGAGAGCATACGATTCAAATATCTCGTGCATCCCGTTGGAAAGGATACAGGGTCATCTTATTGTGTATCATGCATTAACGTTAAACAAGTGGGATGCCCACTAAAAATTTTATGTCATTCTAGTCTACAAAAAGCAGAAACTTGCATGATTATTGTCGTGTTATCATGTGGTTTGCCAATCCAATGCTGACTTCTGTTGAAAGAGAGCCGGCATTTGTCGATATATAAGACCGACTGAGGTGTATTATATTTTTTCTCCATTAACTTCTAATAGTACGTATCTCTGGAACCAATTAATCATAGAAATACTCATACGTACTTAATAACTAAATAGACTTTTGTGAGTGGGAGAAAATAACTAAAGAGCTAAAGAAATTAATTGCAGCAGTTTTGAAGCTGACTAGAATTCTATCGTGATTTTACAGCAATACTAAAATAAAATAATATCTCAGTTTGTGGTATATCGTGGCTAATAAGTAATTATTCGTACGTAATAATATATGTGATGTCAAAAGATACTTCAAAAGCCAGAAATGTTATGATTAAGAGAGATCATAATCCCACCTATGACATGAACTCAATTTTACTTAAATAATCTCAGATAAACAAAAAAATGGTGGCGAAATAGCAATCGATCACTTGTTCCCATTTAGTGGTACTTTACGACTTAATTTTCTGGGGAAGAATGTTTGTGTAAATTACTATAATATTATGAATATGGTCCAATGGCACCAACATTATTCGTTGTCCAAGTAAGCAATCACTTCTAGAAAACACAACTACCAATGGCTGTCGGCCTGTACCAACGCCAGAGGAGTAACTTTTCTATTTCCCTATTATTATTTATTAGAAGCAAAACTATGCATTCCATCTGGACTTCCGTAAACATCTTTCCTACAGAAAAATTTGTATAACGCAGGCCTGAGGTGGCCCAATCACTGATGCTCCTAAAGTAATGTCTTTTAACGGACATTGCTAATTTTTTTCTTATTTTAATTAATATATACCATTTGTACTTTTATTATTTTTACATTAGCACAATAATCTCCTAACAGCGTAAATTTATAATACTGATTTTTATTTTTAAATATATTTTTATTCTTATTTATTATAAATTAAATAAATCACATGAATGGAGATTAAAACAAAATAAATTAAGTATTAAAAATAAGAAATATATGTTTTGATGTGAAAAATTCATAATAAAATATTCTTCTTGTACTTTTTTTTATTTTATAAACATTTTCTTATAATAAATATATAAGAAAATTATTATAAGATGATAAAAATTATTATAAGAAAACTTGAATGATAAATAAAAAATTATTATAAAATAAATGGTAAAATATTTTTCTTGTACTTTTTACATTTAATTTTAAAATATTATAAAAAATTTATTACAAGAAAATTTTTATAAAATAAAAAATTATAAGAAAAAAATTATTATTAATTTTTTTGTTCACATCAAAACATATATTTTTTTATTTTTAATACTTAATTTTTATTTAGTTTTTATTCATATGATTTATTTAATCTATAATAAATCTGAATAAAAGTGTATTTGAAAATAATGATAATATTGTAAACTTATTTTTTTTAGGGAGATTATTAACTATTATAAAAACAACAAGGGAGTCAATGGTATATATTGATTACAGTAAGGGAAAAATTGATAATCTCTCTGTTTCTTAATTATCCACTGCTTGATGTGTGATGTACATAAATTGTCATAATTAATTAAAATATACAAGTAACATAAAATAAATGAAAAATAAACTTTAGGAGCACCCAAGACTTTTTCTTAGTAGAGTAATAGGTCTCTTTTTTTCTTTTTTTCTTTTTTGAGATCATATGCAAATCCGACTTTGAGAGTTGAGACCACCAAAATTATTATTAGAAAACAGTGGGTCCCTCAATCAAATGGCAAAACATCATGGTTAGGACTGTCACATCTTATATATGTATTTCTCATTTTTATTGAGCCCTATGAAAGATTTTAAAAAACATTGTATAACTTGATCAAATTTATTTGATATGGCTCAAAGGACCGATTCATACACAACACAAATCTATATAAAGGTAAATAATCAATACAATTTCTTGGGATTCATTTCCCATTTCTACGTGCACATAATGGTTTTGCCATTGGTGAATGATATGATAGCATTGATCATTGTCATGTGTATCTTATAATGATCGATGTTGAGTCATGTCATATGTGAAATGTGCATGTTAGAATGGCATTGGATGGGAAGGATTTTAATGCGATTCCTGTCACCCTACAATAAATTTATATTTGAATTTCGACAATCTGGATTTTGATTTGTAAAGATATAAAAGATTTTTATTTGGGTTGATAAATTATTTATTGAAATTTGATACATTCAAAATTCAGTTTGATCGATCTTGTACGAGATTATCACAATCTCTTTTTTTTTTTAATTGACTATTAAGTCATGATTAAATATTTGATATTGAGATACTGTGACTTTTAATTTATGACTATGATTTTTTTTTTTAAAATAAACTATTAATTTAAGTGGATGATATAAGAAAGTCTTAGACGCCCTTTTATCATGTTGGTGTCATGTTAACCTATCAATCAATGATGGAGTGAGAGTAGATGGATACATGTGTAGCGAGAATCTAATAAATAGAGAGTATACAGTCAGAGCAGCCATGAATTTTCGGTAATGACTTACTTCAAAGTCCAAAACTATCTTAATTTTCAATATTGCCTGCTTTCGGTAGTTGAAATTTTTGGTGTGAAACAAAAGTCATTTTGGAGAGTTAAAATCGGACGGTCCAAGTTGACTATCAAATAGGAGCCTGCAATTTCCTAGCAAATTACAACGACAATGACTATATGCATGCGCGCATGTCCCTTAATCTTAAACATGCAATATTAATCAAATTTTAAAAAAAGAAAAGAGAAAACGAAACTTTCATTTCATTAATTAAAAACAGAAACGGTTTGCAATAACCGCCTGATTTGGGTTATTATCTAACTATAATTAAAAGACGCTTGTTAAGTTACATGATCACGTAACTTACATTTTTTTTTTTTGAACTGATTAAGCATCAGGTTACTGTATTACACAGAAATCTATATAACTGCTATGACAGCAGGTCATTACACTGATATTTACAATCAGATATATATACATGAGACTTACATTATTACATTTTTAGTCTATGAAGCACATGTCCAGCCAAATACCCCTCACGGATGAGGGATGTCTCTACTCCACTCGCATTTCGCAAGGGATGACAGGAGGTCATTACACTGATATTTACAATCAGATATATATACATGAGACTTACATTATTACATTTTTAGTCTATGAAGCACATGTCCAGCCAAATACCCCTCACGGATGAGGGATGTCTCTACTCCACTCGCATTTCGCAAGGGAGAAAGACGTTGTAAGTAGTCTCCACACAATTATATTTAATTAAGGGAGGTTGAGTCCGTGGGGACTCGAACCATTGCCCTCATAATCATGCTTAACTTTGAGGGCAATGGTTCACCACTGGGCTACAAGCCCAAGTGGCGATCACGTAACTTACATTAACTCAACACTTGATACCACTATCACACATTTAGTTTTTGTTGTTTATGTTTTTATGTTAGTAGTAACAAGTATTGGGTTGATGTAAGTTACATGATTATGTAACTTAACAACTACCTAATTAAAATTTAAAATCTTAAAAGGAAGTTCAATTTTTTCAAAATATAATTTGATTTTAATTTCTTACGTGACGTGTGTACACCAGGGACGGATGGAGCACATGACCAGTGGGGGCTCAACCTAATTTCAGTTGATTTTGCGAGTTGATTTTAATTATATATATAAATAAATAATTTAGGACAGAATTATTAATTTTTTACTTCAAAACATATTTTTTTATTTTTAATACTTAATTTTTTTATTTAGTTTCTATTCATATGATTTATTTATTTTATAATAAATATGAATTAAAGTGTATTTAAAAATAAAGATAATATTATGAATTTATGCTGTCACAGAGGTTATTAGTTATTATAAAAATAGCAATATGATAAATGGTATATATTGATTACAGAGGAGAGAAAATTGACAATCTCTCTATTTCACTACTTGATATGTGACGTACATAAATTGTCATAATTAGTTAAAATGTACACGTAACATAAAATAGATGAAAAACGAATTTCATGAGCACCCACGACTTTTCCTTAGTAGAGTAATAGGTCTCTCTTTTTTTTTTCTTTTTTTTTTTTCCTTTTTTGAGATCATATGCAAATCCGACTTTGAGGCCACCAAACTTATTATTAAAAGACAGTGGATCCCTCAATCAAATGGCAAAGCATCATGGTTAGGACTATCACCTCATACGGTCTTATATATGTATGTCTCATTTTTATTGAGCCCTATGAAAGATTTAAAAAAAAAAGTATAATTTAATCAAATTTAATTGATATGGCTCAAAGGACCGATTCATACACAACACAAATCTATATAAAGGTAAATAATCAATACAATTTTTTGGGATTCATTTCCCATTTCTATGTGCACATAACGGTTTTGCCATTTGTGAATGTTATGATAGCATTGATCATTGTCATATGTATCCCATAATGATGTTGATTCATGTCATATGTGCATATTAGAATGGCATTGGTTGGGAAGGATTTTAATGTGATTCCTGTCATCCTACAATAAATTTATATTTGAATTTGGACAATCTGGATTTTGATTTGTAAAGATATAAAAGATTTTAGTTTAGTTCATAAATAATTTATTGAAACTTCATACATCCAAAATTTAGTTTGATCAATCTTACACGAGATCATCACAATCTCTTTACCTTTTTCTTTTTCTTTTTCTTTTTTTTAATTAACTTTTAAGTCGTGATTAAATGTTTGAACTTGAGATGTGGTGACTTTTAATTCATAATTGTAATTTTTTTTTTAAAAAAATAATCTATCAATTTAAGTGGATGACATAAAGAAAGTCTTATACACCCTTTTATCATGTTTGTGTCACACGTTAACCTGTGAATCAATGGAGTGAGAGTAGATAAATACATGTGCAGCAACAATTTAATAAATAGAGAGTATACAGACAGAGCAGCCATGAGTTTTCCGGAATGACTTACTTCAAAGTCCAAAACTATCTTAATTTTCAATATTGCCTGCTTTCGGTGGTTGAATTTTTTGGAGTGAAGCAAAAGTCCTTTTGGAGAGTTAAAATCGGACGGTCCAAGTTAAACTATCAAATAGGAACCTGCAATTTCCTAGCAAGTTACAACGACAATGACTATATGCATGCATGCGTGTCCCTTAATCTTAAACATGCAATATTAGTCAAATTAAAAAAAAAAAAAACAGAAACGGTTTGCAATAACCGCCTGATTTGGGTTATTACCTAACTATAATTAAAATATAAAATGTTAAAAAGAAGTTCAATTTTTTCAAAAGATAATTTGATTTTAATTTCTTACTTTTAATCATTGTCTGGCAAGGCGTGACAACAAAATAATAATAATGACAACATACGTGACGCGTGTACACATGAATGCGTATGTGATTGACTCACAATCGTGATACCACTACACAATACGTCACAGGCCTTATATCAGCGATGATATCAGTATTCATCAAATTTGATTTGGCAATCTTATTATAATGATGTACTTAAGAGGTGGGTTGCCTTCAATTTCCTTTCCAAATTTGTGGACAAGAAACTAACAAAAAAAACTCCATCGCTTTCAGTCAGGAGAAGGAGATTCAGAACGACAGAGGGGATTCCATTGCGGGCAAACGAAGCTGGTCTTATATACAAATAGTTTCAGCATTAGCGGTGACAGAAACAAGGAACTAAGGCTTGTAAGATATGGGAGAAGTGGCAGTAGAAAGTTTTATTGACCAGTTGCCACTACACCAAACCGCTACTAAAGACCCAAATGATGATCAGCAACTGCAAGTCATCACCGTTGAATCCAGGTCTATGAGTACAGGCTTCAATGGTCTCTCAAACGATCGCGTCGTCGGGGAGCTTAATCCGGTTGATGCTTGGCTCCCCATCACAGAATCCAGAAACGGCAATATCTTTTATGCTGTGTTTCATCTAATCTCTTCAGGGATCGGATCCCAAGCCCTTTTACTTCCTGTTGCATTTGCCGCTCTTGGTTGGTAAGTAATTTACAAAGTCTATCAATTTGCCAGGTTTCAAGTTCCTGGAAAATATATAAATTCTTCTCTGATTCGATTTTCAATTAATGGTTACAGGACATGGGGAGTCATATGTTTATCGATATCATTTGCATGGCAGCTGTACACCATATGGCTTCTTGTCATACTAGCTGAATCAGTCCCTGGAACTCGCTACAGTCGATACCTCCATCTCGCTGTAGTTGCCTTTGGTTAGTATATACAGACACACTCTGTAGACATCACAGTACATTTTAAAATAGAATCTCAATTCAAAATTGTTCACCTTATTTTATACTTTTCTTTTCTTTTGCGTTTATCACATGATGTTTGTAGGCAAGTAGTATTATGTCGTCGCTAACGAGACTTTTTTTTTAAATGTCCAGGTCCAAAGCAAGGGAAATTGCTTGCTATATTTCCTGTGATGTACCTATCAGGAGGAACTTGTGTGATGCTGATAATCACAGCAGGAGGGAACATGGAAACTTTATACAAGATCGCGTGTGGAGGTGGATCCACGTGTGAAGCCAAGTCATTGACGGGTGTAGAATGGTTCTTGGTGTTCACATGCATGGCTATTGCTATAGCTCAAATATTGCCCAACTTGAATTCAGTAGCCAAGGTCTCAATGGTTGGAGCAATCACAGCCGTTGCGTATTGTACATTCATTTGGGCTCTTTCCATCAACAAAGGAAGGCCCAATGGGGTATCTTACAGCCCATCACAAGAGTCGAAATCAGATATGGCTGAGTTTGGCAATATTTTTAATGCCATTGGGAAAATTGCGCTCGCGTTCAGAGGCCATAATCTTGTGCTTGAGATACAAGGCACCTTGCCTTCAAGCAGAAGAAATCCATCTTGTCAAACAATGTGGAAAGGAACAATAATTTCTTATCTACTGATAGCCATGTGTTTATTTCCACTTACTATAACTGGATTTTGGGCTTATGGAAATAAGGTAAGCGTTCTCGAAGATTCTCTCATCATCTAAGTTGTCTTAGCAATAGATCAATTTTCGAACAAGATAACGATGTGTGTTATTGGATTCCAGGTACCTGTAAACGGAGGATTACTAAGTGCACTTTCACAAGTTCATGGACATAACACTTCAAAACATGTGATGGGGACAATATACCTGCTAGTTCTGATAAACAGCCTAAGTTCTTTCCAAATCTATGCCATGCCGGTTTTCGACAACTTGGAATTCCAGTACGTCAGCAAGAAGAAGCAACGGTGTCCAGGCTGGGTCCGTGCAGGCATTCGGCTCTTCTTTGGCGGCTTGACATTCTTCATAGCAGTGGCATTTCCCTTTTTGGGCAGCTTGGCACCTTTGATAGGAGGAATTGCATTGCCTTTGACATATGTTTATCCATGCTTCATGTACATTTTGATAAAAAAACCAAGCAGAAGCGGTGCAATGTGGTGGCTGAACGTGGGGCTTGGCTGCTTAGGCACGATTTTGAGTGTCATGTTAGTTGTTGCAGCAGCGTGGAACTTGGCTGATAAGGGGTTACATGCCAACTTCTTTAGGCCTAAATGACAAATTCTTAGAGAGAAAATTATGCATAGAGTGACGTATTTGACATGTATAAAAGGTTAAAGTTCACTTCATCTTCGAGATAGAATGACAAACTTCAATTTACTCAAAATTGTGAAAACTTCAATTTACCTTTTATTTATTTAGAAGATGAGGACAAATGGAAGACATGCTATCGAAGGTTTTTCATTTTTTCTTTCTTTTTTTTTAATCTTCTTAATGAAAAAAAGATAAATTGAAATGTTCACATTTTTTGGGTAAATTAAAGATTATCATTCATAGAAAGTATTTGTTCAAAAACAATTTATCGGATTTATTGAATTTCACTCGCCTCCTAAACTCAATATTGTAATTTTAATAACCAAAAAAATGTTATATATATAAATCGTTATGGTTAACTGTATACTTAATTTATTTCTCCCAGTAGAGATTACTATTATGTTGTGTTTACTTTTTGGAGTGGGAGTGAGAAGTGTGGATTCCTCCCACTCCCGTGTTTACTTGTACGGGAGGATTAGGAATCCCACTCTGTGGACTCCACCCATTTTTGGAGTGGCTCCCATGAGGGGCGGGAATCAACTCCCACCTCTTCTTTTTTTACCCTCATTTTATTAAATTTAATATAATTATATTTAATAAAATAAAATAAAAATTATTATATTTATTTAAATAATATTATTATATTTAACTAAATAATAATTTGCATTGATTCTAAGTTAAAATTACTTAAAACTAATATTATACTGTTAATAGAGAATTAATAATATTACTATATACTATCTTTATTTGAAAATATAATATTATTATATTTATTTAAAAATAATAATATTATATTTATTTACTATTAATAATTAAGAATAATAAATAGTTTATTCTAAGAAAATATTAATTTTGTACTAAATAATAATATTATTTTATGTAATAATAAATTTAATATAATTATATAAAATAAAATAATGTTTCATTTTATAGTTACCCTCCTTTTATTAAATTTAATATAATTATATTTAATAAAATAAAAATAAAATATTATTATATTAATAGAGAATTAATAATATTACTATATACTATCTTTATTTGAAAATATAATATTATTATATTTATTTAAAAATAATAATATTATATTTATTTAAAAAGAATAATATTATATTTATTTAAAAATAATAGTATTATATTTATTTAATATTAATAATTAATAATAATAAATAGTTTATTCTAAGAAAATATTATTTTTGTTCTATGTTAATAGTAAAAATGTTCCATTTATGTTTTCCTTATCAATAATTTTTAATTTACATAATTAAGAATATTAATAATTATTATAAATTTAGAAATATAATAAAATAAATGTTTATTCATCAAATATATTTTTATTAACTTTGTAATTAAAAACTACAATTCTTTAAATAAGAGTAAAATTGTAATTTGATATTATTCACTCCCAAGCAAAGACAAAGTAAACACATAAATTGAATTCTAATATTCATTCCATATTTCCATTCCAGTGTAAGTAAATAATCTACTCTCACTCTCACTTTACTCTCTCAATCCTAGGATTCTCACTCCTCAGGATTCCCACTTCAATCCAAAATATAAACGCTACCTAAAATTAATCTATGAAAGGACAGTCCCTTGCCTTACCACTCGACTATGGCGCCAAAACGATACAAAATAAATAGATGAAAAAATTTCTTCCTTTACCATTTTTTTTTGTTCCTTTTTTTTTTTATTGGGTGGGTGGGGGCCCGAGTAGTCCTCAATGTCTCTCTTTTTTAAAAAACTTCCATATGTAATCAAGATTGTTGTATTAAGTAATGGTAACACATATTGTATCATGTTAATTATGTATCAACGTTCAAACAAAAATACTTTTAGGACATCCTTGGAGAAATGCACCTAGTGTTATAACTAATTGAGTAGCTCTAAAAGCATGTGTACAAGACTACAAGCTCATAACGAAGGACGTGATCTTGCTTGCGAAGGTAATGAAATTATCCGGGAGGCTAGCAAATGGAGTTCTAAACTGGCAGTATGGAAGGAGATCAAATTCGAAAAATGATATGCACTCCATTAATCAATCACACCTCAACTTCATTAAGGTAAATTTTTTGGACAACTTTTTCATTAATTGAAATTAAACGGATAATACCAATAAAGTGTTGGCTCCACTGGCAATGGAGTCCCCTTAAGTGGCTTGACTGGGTTTACTCCCCAGTTCGAGTCGCAGGAAAGTCGCATTTGTTGGGAGAACTTGTGCCTCCCGGTTCGAGCGGGGACTTCTAGTCTGAGTTGTGGTACGGGCTTAAAGGTGCCTCCCACAGTTGGGGCCCTCCCCAGGATACCTCGTGATTAATATAAAAAAAAAATTAAACGGATAATGTGGTGACAATAAATAATATTTTATATATAGGTGACCATGAGTCAAAAAACACTTCCACGCGTGTCATGCCATGCATATTAGTTGGATTCCGTCATTTTCATTTTGTGGAAAATTAATTAATCAGCTGTCATATTTAATAGTCAACAAAAAGATAAAAACAAATAAAGACAAATCATTCCCCAAATCAAAATAATAAAAAATATTATTTCTTTATCTAGAGTTGATTTATTAAATTATTGATATTCACATGTAATATCGTGAGAAAACGGGAAACTTCGTAAACTCTCAAGAAAGACTTCTCAACAACTAGAGGCAAAAGGAAAAGAAAAAGACAAAATTTTAGACTTTGAATGTTGAATCATTTCTTGATTGACTGATTATGAACTAAGAAGGACAGTTATTCCATCTATTTTGATATTGAAAATCAAATTTTGGAACTAGACAATGCTCATTCTTTTCTGAGTGAACTAGAAAGTTTTTTTGAAGGTATAATGATATGGGCACTGTCTCGGAGAAAGACTTGGGTAAAATAGACATGTCTTTGAAGATGCAAATTATCTTCATCTAGATAGAAAGATTCTATCAAGCTTCATTATTCTTGGGATTGACTTTAGACATTTCCTGCGTAGCTTAGGTGGACGGTGAAGAAGATCTCCTTCACAGGAGCTCGATTAGAATTAACTGAGTATAATTTGATATATATAATAGTTATTTGTTCATAAAGTTTTGTCTCAATCCAAGTCAATTAATCTATGAATTTATTTCTTTTAGAGAAATTATTTAATTTATGTTTGTGCATGGATGGAGATGGATTAAAGATGTATGAACTGTGAAACACAAAATGTTTTTATTTATTTTGAAAGTTAAATGAAAAATTAGTAATTATTATGACAAATCTACAATAATCACGTGTAAATCATCACCTGATAAAAGAAGCATTTTCTATTTTTTATTTTGTAAACCTTTTATTAACTTAAATTGATATAATTACATGTATATATTTAGTTTGAAAAATATACCAATCATGTTAGTGATTGCGGGCTATTTATTATAGAGTCGTTGATTTAAAAATAATTAAAAATTAATTTTAATACCTAGCTAACTTGTAACTATAACTAAATTAAATAACAAGATTCATTTTGTCACAAGAAATCATTTAAGCATATGTGAGAGGGGCGAGGGCTTCAATCTTTTTTCTCAGAATTTGTGGACAAAAGGAGCTAAAAACGCCAGTGATTTCGGTCTTTCATAATAAGGAAATTCTTTTGCTCGGTAGAGGATTCATAGGATTCATTTGCGGACAAAATTAGAGATGCAAGAAGTACAGAAACTGCAACCTAATTCGCTTGACGATTGGTTGCCTCTCACAGCATCAAGAAACGGCAATACTTTTTCTACAGTCTTTCATATTGTCACATCAGGAATCGGAATCCAAGCCCTTTTCCTTCCTGTTGGATTTGCCACTCTTGGTTGGTAAGTTTATGAGTTAATTCAGATGCATGAATGCAAGATACATATACATAAGAGAGCCTGAAATATATTTTCTGAACAATTATTAATTGTCGCAGGACGTGGGGAATCATATGTTTATTGACAGCATTTGCATGGCAGATTTACACGATATGGCTTCTTGTCCATCTCGCAGAACCAGTCCCCGGAACTCGCTACAGCAGATACATGCATGTTGCCAAAGCCGCCTTTGGTTAGTACATAGAAAGAGACAGACATTTCTACAATATTTTAAAATGCAAATACAACTGAATGTTAATCAAGATTAGACGGCATTGTCTAGTTATATATAATGCCCTGTCAAACCTCAAATCTCCAAAACCCAATTCAAAGTTTTTCATGCACAAAAACTTTCTTTTTTTTTTAATTAAAGCAGAATGACGCTGAGATCCTTTATATACATTTCTCACTTTTACCACACAGGTCCCCACTTTTTTTAATTACCCTGTACAACCTAGTTTCAAAAAATCTACTTTTCAGTTTTTAGTTATTTTTTTTTTTCTATTATACTCCTATTATCAGTGTTTTGTAATGTGTGTTTAATATGAGAGAGCCTTTGGAGCTCCTGGAGCAAACCCTCATCCATCCAAAGCTTGTTACGTGTGTATGTTAGAGGTACCAAGAATTTTGCACATGGAAAATTCAAGTAAAATTTAAACATTGAAATTACGAAGCCGGAGATGTGCATAATGAGTAATTAAGGAAAAAGTATGAACCAGAGTGTTGTTCTCTCCCGTTTTTATTCCTTTTTCTTCTTGTATCACGTGTTGAACGGAGACTTGTAGCTATAAGTAAAAGAGACTTATTATGTGTACAGGGCCGAAGCTGGCGAAATCTCTATGTGTATTTCCTGTGTGGTACCTATCGGGAGGAACATGTATAATGCTGATAATCACAGCAGGTGCGGACTTGGAAACTTTATACAAGATCATGTGCGGTGGAATCGCCACGTGTGAAGCCAAGTCATTGCCTGGGGTAGTATGGTGCTTGTTGTTCATTTGCATAGCTATCGTTGTTTCTCAATTATTGCCCAACCTGAATTCAGTATTAAAGTTCTCTAAGACAGGAACTGTCACGGCCGTTGTATATGTCACTCTCCTTTGGGCTCTAACTATCAGAAAAGGTAGGGCCAATGATGTTTCTTACAGCCGAGTAGAGGAGGGAAAATCAGGCATGGCTAAATATGCATCTTGAATGCCATTGGTACTATTGTGCTTGCATTTAGAGGCCATAATCTTGTGCTTGAGATACAAGGCACCTTACCTTCAAGCAAATTTAATCCATCCAGTCAAAAAATGTGGAGAGCGGTGAAAATTTCATATATGACAATAGGAATGTGTTCGTTTCCGCTCGCTTTAACAGGATATTGGGCTTATGGAAATAAGGTAATTAATTCATTTTCAGGATTCTCTTCTGATCTGATCTGATCGGGGTTTGTTCTTGAGTAATTTCAAATTAGAAATCTCGAATTTTCGAAAAGATAATAATGTGAATAGATCACTGATTCCACCAGGTGACAGCAAAGGAAGGATTGCTGAGTGTATTTTCGCAAGTTCATGGACACGACACTTCAAGAGGAGCAATGGGCTCAATATACTTACTACAGATAATAAACTGCCTTTGCCAATTTCAAATCTACGCCATGCCGGCTTTCGACAGTTTGGAATTCCGGTACATTTTCAAGAAGCAGCAACAGTGTCCACGGCGGGTTCTCGCTGCCTACCGCTTCTTCTTCACAGGTTTGATATCCTTGTTATCGGTGGCATTTCCATTTTTCCCCAGCTTGGCACCTTTCATGGGAGGATTGACACTGCCTTTCAAATTTTCTTATCCTTGTTTAATGTACAATCTAATCAAGAAACCTGACCAAAGTGGTACATTGTGGTGGCTGAACTTGGGTCTTGGTTGCTTTGGCATAATTTTGAGTGTTATGTTGGTGGTCGCAACATTCTGGAATTTGGTTACTAAGGGCGTGCATGCCAACTTTTTTAGCCCTTAATCACAAATACTTGGCGAGAAATCAGATTTACTCAATATTACTGGCCTGCTAAACCCACCTACGTGTAGTATAGATTAATTTTGAATGAAAATTAAAGAGCCTGACCTGCCTCTTTTCAAAAGTCAACTTATTTACAGACTCTTTTGTCATTTTCACTTTTTTTTTTTTTAACATTGTTTTTGCTTGGTTGGATAGTTCTGATGTTGTTCTAATGTGTGGATTTAAAGGCTATAGACAACACCATCTAGCTGCAATCACAATTTAGCACTTCAATTACCGATAGACATGCACATCATTGTTTAATTCTTACTTTGGATATAGTCATTATATAATTCTTTCGAAGAAAATAAAGAAGGTCTTATTTAATCGACAGTATGCATTCAAAAGATTTTGGAACCCTTTATAATTTCAAATCATCAATCAGCTTTATCACATTTATAATTTTATCTTTGCTTTATTTAATTTAATAAGACATGCGAGACAAAAAATGATTTTGAACGTGCTTGTACGTAAATTTGGGTGGTCGCCATACACACAATAAAAAAATTAATTTATACTTTTCTAATTAAATCAACCTGACTCATTTTAATTAATTTATACTTTTCTAATTAAATCAACCTCACTCATTTTATGTTCCTTTTTAAACCTTCAATTATCTTATTATTTGGATAAAGAATAAAATAAAATGAACTCAACAAAAATGGATGGTTAAGAGGCAAGTTTAGGAGCATCCAAAACATTTCCAAAAATTTGGTGTGTTAACAACAAATTAAACTTAGAAGTGTATCAGAAAACTAAAGATTTTGAAGAGAGAGTGAGGAGCATCGTACTGAACAGCTGCTGATTTTAGGTCTAGGTGTATCCTCGCTTAAGATCTCTTAAGTTTGTCTTCGAGGTTGTTTTCGTTATCTTTCTAATTAGCTTTCTCACTTTGGCATTTCCATTCCTGGAAGCTTGGAAGGTTTATCTGGAGAAATTGTATTACCTTTCACATTTGTGTATCCACGTACAATTTATTCAAGAAACCCAGCAAAAATGCTGCAATGTGGTGGCTTAAGGCCTTTAACTTTGGACTTGGTTGGTTAGGCACGATTTTGAGTGTTATGTTGATGTAGTCAGGATTTTAGCTCATAAGGGTTTACAAATGCACATGCCAACTTCTTAAAGTCTTCAATGAACAAAGTATAAATAACCTCTGTCATTTTAAACTAAGAATTTAATAGAAGTACTTTCGATCTCGAACTCCGCCCCCATCAGCAAACACTTGGCTTCTCTTGATTAGTGCGGACCGACTACGTACACCGCCCATGTCGTTTTTCTTCCTCGGAGGGCCAAATAACAGGGCCGGTGCAAGCTTCTCATTACATTGTCACAACTTCTGTAGGACATTTCTTTCAACACTCGTGCACAACACAAACACCAACAAAGCATAATTCATTTTTTTTTATCTTGCATGTGATATGATTCCATCTGCAAACAATGGTAATCAATTTCTACTACTTGCATTGCCTATAAACTTTACTCCTATAAATACCATTTGGTCTCAATGTAAAATCCACAAGTGTTGCCTATCATCAATAGCCATTGTTCAAAGTCTGTTTTCGTCCACTTTGCTACTAATTCTGTTTGTTTTTGCTTTTAGCGCTATGGCAGATCATCAGCAACAAGGAAATGAAGCAAAAGGTTGCGGAATGTTTGATTTCTTGAAGAATAAAAATGAAGAGAAATCTCAAGATGCAGCCATGGTCGATGTTGAGACAAAGGAAGAGAAGCCTGCTTTTGTGGAAAACCTACAACAAGCACATAGCAACTCTAGCTCGGTAAGCTCTTGATATAGTTGTTAATGGTGTTTTTGCTACCAATGTTTTACTCACAAAAAGGGTCGTTTACAAACTTGCAGTCAAGTGAGGAAGAAATAGAGGGAGCAGATGGAGAGAAGAAGAGGAAGAAGAAGAAGGGATTAAAGGAGAAGATCCAAGAGAAAATATCGAGTGAAAAGGAAGAAAATGCGGTTGAGAAAAACGATGAGATAGCGAGTGCAGAAGCAACACATCTGGAGGAGAAGAAAGGCTTTCTCGAGAAGATCAAGGATAAACTTCCAGGTCAACACAAGAAGGCTGAAGAGGGTGCTGCTTGTGCTGGGTGTTGCCCAAATGAGCATTTAGCAGAAGGGGATGAAAAGGAGAAGAAAGGAATATTAGAGAAGATCAAGGAGAAGCTTCCCGGTTATCACAGTGAAGACGAGAAGGCAAAGCACAAGGATAATTGAAAGAAACATAAGAAGGAATTGCTTTGAGGACATGGTATTTTGTTGTTTGTTTGAAGTGTTTTTCGGTTCATTTATGATACTCCATACTCGGAGAAGTTCTTCATGTAGTTCATGTAGTTCGGTAGCCGTATGTCTTGCCTATTTGCATAAATAAAATAAGTGTTTCCAGAAGTTTGAGAATGAAGAAACATGGAAGGAGAAGAAGAAACACATGCAAGCTCAAGTGCATACATTTACAAAGCAACAACGAAATTCACCTGAGCAACTAAAATCAGTAGATCCCCATCACATTTTCAAATCAAGAGTGTAAATATATTTTGAAGATGCTTATACCACACACCAGTATTGCAAGAAACGTAAGGAGACATAAATGCATGATGTCAATCTCAAAAGAAAGAAAATTTGAACAAGAAGCCTCTGCAAAAGGGTAAATATAACTTTGAATTGGAATCTATATCAATACATCTAGAGAAATTTACATTTCCAACGAAACGCAGAGAATCCAACTCCAACTGTTCCATCTGCAACTTACAGTTGAACCATCATCTGGTACTGGTATGCAAGATAAATCAAAACTTCTGATTAAGTGAACCAACAGAAAATTTGGAGAGCTTCTTTCATTCATTGATAAAAACATGCATTTGTCAAATTAAGGGGCTTGCCAAGTTTATTGCCTCTTAAAGTGACAGAACACCTAATCCTCCGATAGAACTTAGACTTCACCAGTCTCCCCAAAATGTAGGCCCTTGACCTCATCACGAATGTCAGGTTCAATGGAACTTCTGCTCTATCAAGGTGCCCTTTAGCACTTGCAAGAACCGGAACCCCGCCATACAGTGGCACTTGATACCCTTGCACCACCGTTACTACATTTCGCTGACTCTTCCTCGATTGACTAAACTTCTTCATCTAATTTATCCATCATAAACAAAATTAAATTACATTCAGAACTACTATACCATGATCACGAACTTAACCAACCCAAAAATGGGTACCAAAGGCGTTAAGTAGAGGTACAAGGTCAAGACTCCTAACACTAGAAATTAAGTTAAATTTAAGGACCATAATTAATAATATCTACTACTACTAGATGCTAAAGTAGCTTAAAGCCAAAATGATAAAGACCCAGTTGCGTGCTGTGGACCCAAATTACACTTCCCAAAAAGGCTACAATAATACATTTTTCCAGGGTGCTGTCTTTTTCACAGGCATTCAAATAAAAAGCAGCCCAATTGGCTATGGCATTCGAAGCTTTGCCATGCCCAAAACGTTTTTGGAACTTTAACCCAGAAAAATTTAGCCCCAAAATGACCGATTTGACCTTCGATTTAGCATAGGAATTTACCTGTCCAGATGCAAGTTTGAGCTGGAAATAGTGAAGCTCAAGAGGAGTAGAAGTGACGTGGACAGCAAAAAATGTAGCGGGGTTTCTGTATAAGATCTTGACCGTTGAGTTCAATGATAACATGTCTGTTGGCACCCCTGACTCGTCGCTCCCCGCTTGTACATTAAAATTCTCGAACACTATGTTCTGCCCACCATAATATTATCTCAAATGAAATTAATTAAACTAATTATAAAATTAATTAATTAATTAAACAAAAAGGCTAATAAAGCGGGGTTTTGAAAATCAAAACGGCGTGCAGTCCATCCACATCAACAACCCCTCTGCCAGAGGGTAAGAAACTAATGCCGGCTCGTTTCTCGATGAAAGCAGTAAACTGAGTCGCTGGCTCGACTCGGATCAACTCAGCAAACCAGGAAAACAAAAAAATATAGAGAATTACCTTTACGATGATTTTAGGCTTGTAAGGCTTGCTGGCACCCCACAAGATCAAGCAAAACACAGTGAACAAAAGCACGAAGAAGAATCCGATACACACGTACAATCTCACATTACGGCCAGAGCCCTCATCACGACCGTCCATTTCTTCGTCGTCGCCGTCGCCGTCGCCGTCTTTGTGATCAAGCTGCACGTGTCTCCAAGCCGATACGCCTCTGGGGTTCTTGAGCGAAGCGGAGAACCGGGAAGTTGAGGACTCGCGGGAGTGGTGAATGGGAGAGCAGTGATAGTAGTGGTGCGCCGGCGAGCCCGTGGGGCTCGACCCGTACGACATCTTCTCGACGTCGGGGTGCGACGGGCTCTGCACGTAGTAAATCGGCCGGCGAGGTGGTGACCGCGGTGGCCACGTGGCGTCGTTAATGCTCGTGCCTTCTGAGTCAGTCTTAGCATGCATTGTGAAGATTAGGGTTTTGGGTTTTGTTAAGTTTTGTGAATGATAATTGAACGAAATGGTAACGTACTGAAGGAGAGACAAAAGCGTTGCTGAGAAAAAGGAAGTGACAGTTAATTCTGATAAAGGCTCCGAAGTGCGAACAAGGGGAGGGAGTTTCTCATTTTGGCCTCGTGCGTGTTGTTGACGCTGTGCTGAGTCGTACGCGCGAGGGAGGGATGAATGGATGGAGAGAGTTGATCGGACGGTGATTAGGGAAGCGTTCTGGTCACCGAATTTGAACGCGAGTGAGCGGTTTGGCAATCAGTATATTTGACTGGATAAAATATTGGAATGTCCGGATTGACCTTGGTTTAAACAAATCAGGATGTAAAAAGCGGGGATACTGTTGCCATGTGGGGAAATCACATTGTTTTAATGAAACGGGTGTCACGACGCCGTCAATACCTGCAGGCTGGGGTAGCTGTACGCACGTCTAACTAACCATGCATTAGCCACTTGGGCTTGTAGTCCAGTGGTGAACCATTGCCCTCAAAGTTAAGCATGACTATGAGGGCAATGGTTCGAGTCTCTACGGACTCAACCTCCCTCAATTAAATACAATTGTGTGGAGACTACTTATAACGTCTTTCTCCTTGCGAAATGTGAGTGGAGTAGAGACATCCCTCTTCCGTAAGGGGTATTTGGCTCGGCACGTGCTTCATAGACTAAAAATGTAATAATATAAGTCCCATGAATATATATCTGATTATAAATATCAGTGTAATGACTTGCTGTCATAGCAGTTATATATATCTCTGTGTAATACAGTAACCTAATGCTTAATCAGTTCAAAAAAAAAAAAAAACTAACCATGCATTAATTAGCCTCAGGGCGAGCACGTCTTCGTCAAAGTATTCGAATTAGTTAAAAAAATTAATTCAAATCAAATTAAGGGAATATTACCCTAGTAGGGGTGTGAATTAAAAGAGGTAATAGTAGGGAACTATGATAACCCATCTCTTTTTCAAAATTTAAAAAATAAAGAGTTCAAAGTTCCCCCTTATATTTTATGAGGCTTAATATTCGATTTATGTCATCTCCTAACTGGTAATAATGATTTAGCAATTGATTCATTTCGTTTCTATTGAAGATATAGAATGTAAATCGATTCATAATTCAATTTTTAAGCAAACTTATTGGTTGATCTTGTATAATTAGAATTGGAGTTTTTTTTTCGTCAATAATTCAATTGAGTTGAGTTGGTCGACACCACCTACCTCCATGAGGTGGAGAGCTTGAGTCTTCCCAAAATTATGAAAGCAAAATTTTGAAGAATAAAAAAAGTTATAATTTGCTTTCATAAATATAGAAAATAACAATCAAGCCACTACGAGTAATCGCTTCCAAACACCTAAACTCTAGCGGACTCAGGGGCTGCATCGCCTTCACTTAATTGGGCCCGGGCCCCAACTGCATCCCCGATGTGATTCTCATTTAAAAGGACCGCACCGTCACTTTGACTATCCTCAAACTCCTTGATCAAATCAGGATCAACGTTCTCCTCGGGCTCCCAGGTGGCCTCATCAATATCCGTCCACTTAACCAAAAACTCTCTCTTCCCATCGTCCCCCATTCTCTTCCCAAGCACACCCTCCGCCACTGCGTATTCCAGGCCAGCCTCATAATCGGTCACCAAATCCTCAGCAATGAAGCCTACTTTGACCCACTCGTTATCGCCGCCGTCCCTCCATTTGACCAAATACTCCAGTTGATCACCCTTCCCTCTCTTCTCCAGAATCTCCTGCACCTCAGCGTACTCGAATACCGCCTCCTCTAAGTTCCTAATCACGGCTTCCAGCCCCAGCCTCCTCGCGAATTGCATTGGGTTCCCTTTAGGCGTAACGCGCAAGATCTCCTTGGCCAAAGCTAACGGCGTTAACCCTCTGTCGTCCTCCACGTCAGCATCGGCTCCCAGTTCGAGCAAGAGCTTCGCCACACCGGGCTTAACGTACCCAGCCGCCATATGCAGCGCCGTTAACCCGCCTCCGCTATCCCTGTGGTTCAAATCGGTCCCAGCTTCCGCCAAAACCCTGACGCAAGCCTCAGACCCGAGCCCGGACACGAACAGCAGGGCAGTCCGTCCGTCGTTGTCGACGGCGTCGACGTCGCGCCCGTCGCCGGCTTCGATGATTTCCTTCAACGCGGCATCGTCGGCTTTCTTGGCGGCAGTCCACCAGGGAGACTCGTATTCGGCAACGACGTCTTTGGCAATGTAGTCCTGTGGGACCCAGGAGGGGGCGTGGCCGTCTTTCCATTCGATTAGGTACTCCATGCCGGTGGCATCCTCGAGGGCTCTGCTGCCGATGATCTTGCTGACTTCGCCGTATGATTCGTCGTCGTTTTGATCTGTTGTGCCGTACTGCGTCTGCTGTTGGTTTTGGATGGCAAAAGAAGCAGTGGAGTGGAGCTTACCGTGGGGTTGTGGCGGTTTGATGTGAAGAAATTGAGAAGCGGGAGGTGGGATTTTGGGAAGGAGTTTGAGGCGGGCGAGTGATTGGTTTAGTAAGAGAGAGTCCCCCATATTAATTACCAATGTCGGATTGAGTCGAGCTGAACTGGGTACTAGGGTTTACTTGTTCATATCATATGATCATGCACATATTTTTGCGTATGGAGTGAGTTTTCAGCGTTTAGTATTTGACATCAATGGCGAGTTCAAGTTGTGTGTAATCTGAAGACAGGGAAAGACAGTGTGTGTGTGTTTTGTTAGTGGATAAGAAACGCAATCTTCTAGTTCTGGTCCGTCTGGATTATGTTTTGTTTTGTCCACGTAACGTTATACATAGAATAGTCTTTTTTTATTTATTTTTGTGGCTAGAAATGTGCGACTGCAGTGTGAGAAACTAAAGTTGGGGCCTGTAATCTATTTCTATAATGTAAATGGGGAAATTTTGGTAATCTCCCTCATGTTTTCTGTGAAATCTGTTATTTTCACTACTATCATGACAGATTCCGTCTAACACCAGTTGGGGCACGTCCTATGGAAAAGTTGAAAGGGTAATTTAAAAAAGAAACAAAAAAAGATCTTATTTTCTTTGAATTTTGTAACAGTAAGTTTTGAAACTATGAAGATACTCTAATTGATTTTGAAAAGTTTTAGTCTGTCCCATGTGTAAAAAGCTCAATTCTTTAAATTTTATTTAGTTATTTTGATTTTATCAAATGTATTATCCGCCCCTACTAAGTAGTAACTCGCAGACATAAAATAAAATAAAATAAAAGAATGCATTTTCTTTTTTTCTCATTTTTTTCATATCGCTTAAAAAATAGACAACTCACAAAGGTATACTCTAACTTAAATATTCTAATGAACATAGAAAACTAACAAGTAATAAAAGAAAACCATTGAAATATTGTCTAATCTTGTTGGACACCAATCCATTGCTTGTGGCGTTATGCTGCCACCAACAAATGTACGCTATCTAAACCATGCACCAACAATAAAACTACACGCACACATATATATTATGATATGAAATTTTAAAGTGCGGAAAAATTTGGAAAAACACATAAATATGTTGTTCAAGCGCTTGTAGTTTTAAACTTTTAAAATCTTATGATTTTAGAGCTTTTTCAGATTTTTCTCATACTTTAAGATCTTGGATTGGAAAACTACTAATATATAAAAATGTTCTAATTTAAAATTTTAAAGTGTGGAAAAATCTAAAAAAAAATGTATAAATTGTGTAGTTTAAGAACTTTTAATTTTAAATTTTTAAAATCCCACGATTTTAAATTTTTTTTAAACTTTTCCTACATTTTAAGATCCCAAACAAAAAAAAAAACTACTATATATATAAGTTTTGAAAAGAATAGAAACAGAGACAATTTTATTAGAATAGTTTATAATTATCCACTACGTAAAAATTCATTTTTGGGAGAGTGCGCTGCTGTCCTTCAAGTTGAGACTTTTAATTAAGTTTTGTTTTGGGTCATCATTTGCGTCTAATAGCCTAATCGTTGCAAGGCCACCACCTATTTATATTTGTGGAGTAACATATGGATTGTGGACCTCATCCACCTCAAATAATTAAAAGCTTGTTATGAATAGAATGTTTACAGCCAAGAAGTATAAGCAAGCAAACATATTATACTTAAAAATAGTAAGAATTCAGAAAATGACTAATTAATAAGTTCAAAATTTTGAAAAAAAAAAATATTGATGCTACTGTTTGAATCGATCATCATTCACTACCATGTACGTGCGGTCGATTGTTAATGACATTAAAAACTTCTCTGTGTATTAAAATTATTGGTAATAAGGTCATTATCAACAATAAGTTAATGAAAAGAAACCATTTTTGAAATGATTTAACAACAATAAAAAAAAATGGGTTAGCCGTGTCCTTATAGAATTGATTAGCACATTACATTCCAAGTTCTCCACCATCAATATATGTGGATGTTTTTTACAACACGAAAAGCATTAAATCTATATCATCACAAGATAAGTTAAAATCAACGAGTACATCATCATCCTTGCAAGTTAGACATTATAAGATAACCAAATTTATACATTGATTTGTTCATTTTGTTATATTTAGGCTAAATAGATTTAAAGTGGGGGAAAAGATTTAAAAAAAAAAAATTATACGAGACTATTACTCAAATTAGCATTCATCTTTTATGAGATTACTATATTGATACTCAAATTAATGAAGGAAATTAAACCTATAAATACATTGTGAAGTCTCGAACTCATGCCCTTACAATTGCGAGGATAGAGTTATAAGAAAAAGGGATTGCAATCAAAGAATAATACTTGATTTTCTTTTTTTTTTTTTAAATTATTATTATTAATTATAAAATCTATTGATGAGACGCTTCTTCAAGCTTCATAAGTAAAACAAAAAACACTTTCCGGGAAGCTACTCACAGAAAGCACTTTCATACAGCTCCAAACCGAATGTATTTTGAAAATTAAGAAAGCACAATATATTTGACTGATGATTGGCCTCAACCAGCTGTGGCTTACTGGAATATTGACTAACCCTTTTGTCTTTTTTAATTTTTTTTTTCCCATGCATGGAATTTATAGCAAAGAATATACAGATATTGTAAACTTCTATACAAAAGAAAAGTCAGTCCATAAAATAGAATAACTGCAAGTCCCATTTATAAATTAAATCAACTTTGGCACGAATGTGAATGCAGAACAATAATATAAAATGAGTCATTTATTTAATTTTAATTAACACGATAAAGCAGCATCTTAATCAACAAAAATTCCATTAATTTATTCACTGTCATTCCCCTGTCGCCAGGCAATCTGCAATCAGCAAATGCAATTTCAGGAACTTTCCACATTACCATCATAGTTTCCGCGTAAAATTATATCAACAGTCAATCATCACTTATAACCCTTGATTCCAAGTGGGTCTTAACAAATGAATCAATCTCCACCGTTGATCATGGCCATTGCCCCGAGTGCGGATCCTCCAAAAGGTGGCGTGGCGTGTTAGTTGAGCGAGAAAATGGGCACATGTAAATACCGTGTGTCGCGTCAGAAATCACGGGCACACACCTGCATCTCAATATGTACTGTGCATGTGAAAGCAAGCAAACGCGGTCTTATTAAGCTGCTTACAAGGTCATTAAAACCCAAATTTTGCTTACGTGGAGGACACCCATTGGCTGCAAAATCCTAATATTAGACAGGCCCAGCACCGCTTTTATTGCTGCCCCACTAAGCATTTTGTATTTGGTAATGTGACAGGAAGCACTTTTGGGTTGGCTTGGCTTCTACTTCTTTATAAGCTTCCCTCCTTGAAATGTTCTTTAAATACATGTCATCTTTCAGTTACCACTAACCATATTTAAGTGTGTGCTTTCTATAACCTTCCCTTGGTCATTCATTCCTTGGTCATTCATTTACACAAACTCTTTACTTCTTGATTCGGTTTCTTTCCAAAATGTTGCCAAAAAGTGCTTTGATTTGGCAGCTATGTGTTGTCTATTTTTTGGCAATGTTCGCCATTGTTGCCAGGGCTGAAAGTCCTTACAGGTTTTTCACATGGAATGTAACTTATGGTGACATATACCCACTTGGAGTTCGCCAACAGGTTTGTAAAAATTTGAAAGTTTTGATCATATTTTGGATGTTTTTGATCTGAAAAATTATTGAACAGGATTTGCATTTTTGTTTCCAGGGTATTCTTATTAATGGACAGTTTCCAGGGCCTGATATTTATTCTGTCACCAATGACAATCTAATCATCAATGTTCATAACAGCTTACCAGAGCCTTTCCTCATCTCCTGGTTAGCATTTCTGTGATCTTTGAACTTTGAATAATCCATGCATTGGAGTTGACGATTTTTTATTTGAGAGTTACCGGTTCGAATACATACGTCCACCCCCTAAAAGATCTTAATCAACACTCTTATGTTTCCTATCAAACAGTCATAGTACTTTTCGTAATTTTTTTTTTTTGGTTAATATGGCTAAAACTTTGCATTGTGATTGGCAAATTGAATCAGGAATGGCGTGCAGCAGAGGAGAAATTCATATGAAGATGGAGTGTACGGTACCACCTGTCCAATTCCTCCAGGAAAAAATTTCACTTACATTTTACAAGTGAAAGATCAAATCGGAAGCTATTTTTACTTCCCATCTGTTGGCTTTCAAAAGGCAGCTGGTGGCTTTGGAGGCATCAGGATTCTCAGCAGGCCCTTGATTCCTGTTCCATTCCCTGAACCTGCTGGAGATTTCACTGTTCTTATTGGTGATTGGTACAAGGCCAATCACAATGTAAGTGAAACAATTTTTTCACTTGTCTTTGATACTATTGTTAGCCTCTAACATTATATCACAACTATAGTCTTAAGTTCAATTCCCCCACGTGCAAAAGATCCTAACAGATCTAATGTTCTTGGTACAGAAATTGAAGGCTGTTCTGGATAGAGGCCACAGGCTGCCTTCCCCTGATGGCATTTTGATCAATGGTCATGGATCCAATGGTGCATCTTTCACAGTTGAGCAAGGTAAATTTCAAATCATATATTGCTTGTGAGCATGTTAAATTGGCTAGTGGCTACATTGAATTGAATCATTTCTTTTCTTCTTTTTTCTTTTTTTATAATATTTCTTTTTTGGGGACATTTCAGGAAAAACCTACAGGTTCAGGATATCAAATGTGGGCCTGCAACATTCGCTCAATTTTCGCATTCAAGGCCACAAGATGAAGCTTGTTGAAGTTGAAGGAACCCACACCATCCAAACCACTTATTCATCCCTTGATGTTCACGTGGGTCAGTCCTACTCTGTGCTTGTTACCATGGACCAGCCCCCACAGGATTTCTACATTGCAGTCTCGACCCGGTTCACCAACAAAGTCCTAACCAGCGCTGGCACCCTCCACTACAGTAACCCGGCCCGCCCAGTCTCCGGCCCAGTTCCCGGGGGGCCCACCACCCAAATTGATTGGTCTCTTAACCAGGCCCGTTCAATTAGGTAATTCGAGCGTGTTTTTTTTTTTTAATCGAAAATATTTTTATTTATATAATCCCAAGTGTGATTATTTTCGGTCACATTACAGGACTAATTTGACAGCAAGTGGACCAAGACCAAACCCACAAGGATCATACCACTATGGTCTTATTAACATTTCAAGAACTATCAAGCTAGAAAGTTCAGCTGGTCAAGTCAATGGCAAGCAGAGATATGCAGTTAACAGTGTGTCTTTCATCCCAGCTGACACTCCCCTGAAGCTAGCAGATTACTTCAAAATTGGAGGTGTTTTTCGCGTCGGTAGCATCCAGGATCAGCCAACCGGTGGTAACATTTACCTTGACACATCAGTTATGGGTGCTGACTTCAGAGGCTTTATTGAAATTGTGTTCCAAAATCATGAAAATATTGTACAGAGCTGGCACATTGATGGATACAACTTCTGGGTAGTCGGGTAAGAATGAATCCGCACGCATACTGAACTGAAAAATATTAATGTGCTTGTGAACTAATCTTGGAATATTTTTGGATTGCAGAATGAATGGTGGAGTGTGGACACCGGCCAGTCGTAATGAGTACAATTTGAGAGATGCCGTCTCACGTTGCACAACTCAGGTTAGATGTTTGCTTAAGGAAATTTTGTTGCATAATGCTAATCACCTGAAATGTTGCAGAAAATAAATACTTGTTTTGGTGTGTTACAGGTATATCCCAAGTCATGGACTGCTATTTATGTAGCACTTGATAATGTGGGAATGTGGAACGTCAGGAGTGAGTTTTGGGCACGGCAATATCTCGGACAACAATTTTATTTGAGAGTTTATTCACCTGTTGAATCAATCAGGGATGAGTATCCGATTCCGAAGAATGCTCTTCTCTGCGGCAGGGCCAAAGGCAAACACACAAGATCTCTATAAGAGAATCTGCTAAAGAACGAGATGTTGAATTTACATTTACAATTACGTATGACATGACCCCAGCTTGATGTCCTATTCTTTTTTAGCAAAATTTGTATTTTTGGTTTGTAATAATCAAAGTGTAGCAATTATTTTGTTCATAGTAAATTTATTATAAATTTGCTTTTCTACTGTAAAAGAAAAGCAAGGAACGGTTCTAAATTCATCTTTCTGTCATCTCTAATTGTCTTCTTTTACCCCCATTAACTTCGTTCACTGAAGCATTGATTCAATAAAGAATTGTAAGAAAATGTATGTGAACGGACGAGACTCTTTGTTTCTATCATACGAACTGTGGATTTTATTGCTTGTTGCTACCAGAATTCAAGAATCAGACCAAACAGCTAAGAACTTGGTAATAAGTCATTCACAGACGGCAGCACCTTTGAGTCATTATAATGTAAAAAATTCTTCAAATTAATTGGTTTCTTCACACTTTGTTTTTGTAAAATTTGTGTGCTATGTGCTCGCTGGAAATTTACCAACTTATCGTCATCTGTTTGTACCTTTACAGATCTTTTATTTATTTATTTATTTATATTTTGTATATAAATAGTTGAACATCTCAAGTGCTTTAATGTAGAAAAAGGGAGAAAGGAATAGATTCACTAGTCTATTTCTCATGGCAGAGAAGTTGGTTCTTTTTGCCATGGCCATGGCCATGACTATGATGGTTCTCATCTCAGCAAGTGCAGAGGTGCCGACGATTTTCATATTTGGAGACTCAACGGCTGATGTTGGAACCAATAACTTCTTGCCTCACAGCAAATTCAGAGCCAATTTTCCTCACAATGGCATAGATTTTCCTCACGCAAGACCCACTGGAAGGTTCAGCAATGGCCTAAACAGTGCTGATTTTCTTGGTTAGTATAGTTTTCACTGTAAATTAATGTGTCATATTAATCACAGTGTAAAGTTCACTACTGGCACAATATCGCATTAAGTATGTTTTCTTGTTCAGCCAAGCTACTGGGACACAAGAGAAGTCCACCACCTTTTCTTTCTCTAATAAAAAGTTCAGCTGGTGTCAAGAAGCATAGTTTCAGGGGTATAAGCTTCGCCTCTGGAGGCTCAGGCCTTCTTGATTTAACCGGACAAAGAATGGTAAATATATCTTACTAGTAGTGTGTTTCTGTGTGTGTGTGTGTGTGTGTGTGTGTGTGTGTGTGTATAATCTTTGGAGAACTCTCTCATTGATTAAGACCCATTTTATCTACTGATCTGATTTTCAGCCAACAATGATGAAGTTCGGAGCAGAGAGAGTTCCAACTGATGACTTACATAGCAACCTGACGAATGTCATCCCATTGACGGAGCAGAGAAAGCAATTTAAAGCAGTCCATGGTCATCTCATGGCTGCTTTAGGTAAATCAGAAGCCAAGAAATTTCTCTCAAAGTCTTTGGTCTTCATCAGCACCGCTAGCAATGATATTTTTGAATACTACCATTCTGGTAGTACCATGCCAAAAGAAACGTTCATTTCAACTTTAGGACTTGCTTATGAGAAGCACCTGAAGGTAAGATTTCTTCTGATCATCATCACATTGAAGTCACAAAAACAAAAGTTGTATGTACGCTTGCACTTGGAACTAAACTTGTGTTATATAATTCAGGCACTACTCAATCTTGGGGCAAGGAAATTTGGAATCATTAGTGTTCCACCAATTGGATGCTGCCCATCACAAAGGATTTACAATAGTACAGGCGGTTGTTTGGAGATATTGAATGAGTACGCAAGAGCTTTTCACGCATCAATTGAATCTCTCTTGTGCAAGCTCAGTTCAGAATACAAGGACATGAAGTATTCACTTGGAAACACATTTGAAATGACTATAAATGTTTTAAACAACCCTTTTCTATTCAGTAAGTTTCTTGACTCATAATTTATATTGTTGTTACAGGTTTTCATTTTGTTTTGACAAATTCCTCAAATTAACTTTTGTTTGATTTCTCAGATTTTACGGATGTGCAAACTGCGTGCTGTGGAGCTGGGAGGTTCAATGCACAATCAATTTGTGATCCAAAAGCAAATCTTTGTTCGAACAGAAACCAAAACTTGTTCTGGGATTTGTTCCACCCTACACAGGCTGCTTCGAATCTAGCCGCTGTGACCCTCTACGGTGGTGAACCAAGATTTGTTTCCCCTATTAACTTTGCGCAGTTGGCAGCAGCTTAGACCAATGAAATAAAATCATTGCGAGTACGACAAACAAGTGAATTGTAGAAATACATTCATGATATGCTTGTACAAGAATAATATGCCAACTCAATGACACAGTTGAATGTCGTTAAAGCTTAACCTTGATTCGCAGTCCTGGGGAATTTCTGTTTCTTTAATCATGCCACTGTGGTATTAAATCCTGCACTAAAAAAGTGTTACCTGCATACCTTGTCACATATTAAAACAGAAAATAGGCTTTTGTACAAATTTGTGAGAATACACTGACAAAGCCGCATCAAAGTCAGCTAGTATAAACTGAGAATATTTATTTGCTTACATACATGATACCGGAGAGAAAGGGTTTCATGTCACCTTTATTTTGACGCATGATGCCTTATGGGAAAGACGATAGGAGACAATTTGATCTGATCTTGACCGTCTTTGTAAAAAATTGAAAAATAACATGTAACAGGAGACATATGACAAACTAGGTCTAGTTGAAAGAGAAATGTCTAGATACTACTAAAGCCAGACTTATCACAATGTTTCCGCGGGTCCGTTTGATCTCCTTTCATTAAGGAGCTCTTCTTTCTCCCTTTTCATCTTTAGCCAGTAGTCTGGCTCCTGGAATAACTTCAATAGCTGCTCAAACAGAAAACATTAAATTTTATGGCTTTAAAAAGTATGAGCTCATTATTCATCACATCAGGAAAAGAAAGTTCACCGTCTTCATTGTTGGCCTCCGAGAAGACGAATGCAAGAGGCATAGCCGTGCTGCACACATCACAATTTCTATTTCTTCCCTGTTGTATTCTTCATTCAACTGAGGATCAATTAGACGTTCACATAGGCCACTGCTGAGCAAAGACCTTGCCTGCAAGAACATAATACTAGGCACATATTCTTAAACCTTTCAAATATAGACACTTCAATGCAGTATAAAAGCTATAAGCGAGTCAAGTGATTTCTCATATTACCCAAAGTACTAAGCTTTCACGATTTGCCTTGTTTGTTTGAATCGCCTCTTTCCCTGTGATAAGTTCCAGCAGCACAACTCCGTAGGAGTACACATCAATCTTCTCATCAACCTTTCCATACATCATGTACTCTGGAGCTAAGTATCCGAAAGTCCCCACAACATTTACTGGCTTTACATTTTCTGAAACTTGATGAGACTGGTGATGTACCATTGCTGCTCCAAAATCTGAGAGCTAAGATATAAAAATCCAGATACATGCCAGTGCCACGAGAATGAAACTGTCTTCCATTAGCCCAAGCATCAAAATATGCAATTATTTGAATGCAAGTTGTGCTAAAACTTACCTGTGGATGATGGAAATTCTCAGAGAGTAGAATGTTGGACGACTTCACATCTCTATGAATGATTGGAGGATCACAGGTATGATGAAGGTACTCAAGTGCCTTTGCCACACCAATTGCAACATCCATTCTCTCATTCCACTTGAGTTGTTTCAGATATTGCTTCAGGCTTCCATTTAGTAAATTGTACACAATTGCATACATTTCCTTGCTATGACAGTATCCAATTATCCGAACTATGTTCTCGTGTTTTATACTCGATAACAGCTCTACTTCTCGGAGAACTTCCTCTTCTGACCAGTTCGTACATTTGAGGACTTTTACTGCTGCTACCTGACCGCCCACATGGTTGGTGCGATAGACCTTACTGTTCCCTCCTTGTCCTATCAGCATCTTGGGGCTGAAATTATGAGTAAGATGACAGAGTTCTTGTGATGTGAAACGTCTACTGGATCCCTCAGCTTCTAAGACTGCCAGTTTCTCAAATATTTTCCTTTTTATGGATTCTGGAACCTGCACAGTCTCCTGAGCAATGCATACTCCAACATTACTTTCTTGTCTTGTCGTTGATGAAGTTGAGGAAGATGGTGCAGTCAGCGACTTCTGTAGTTGCCGGGTTGTTGCTGGTTGCCCAAATGCAGGGTATTTCGATGAAGAAGAAAGTGAAGATTTAAGTAGCACATTTGTAGATCCTTGTTGCGAAGTTCCCTGTCTCTGGACTAGGATTCTTCCCAGATTATCCATTACAAGAATGGTACAAGCTGGAGGCAACGCCCTAAGACATCTTGTAAGTACTTCTGAATCTTTAAGCCTGCATAACATAATCCTAATTCACATCAGAGATAGGCGCATACAAAGAAGACAAAAAGCTTTGGTTATCATTTTAAAATGTTGAATACCCTGAAAGGCTGCATCCAAGTGCAAGAATTGTCGCATAGCTAATGCGTACTTGGTTTGATAGCTCAGTAATGTAAGAATCTCCAATACAGACTTTAACAAGAAAATCCACCTGCCATGGTTAAAAAAGAAAATCAGACAAATTATCCCAATCTTTTCTAATGCCATTTTATTTTCATTTTACTGATACCTTCTTGGACTTGCATAAATCTTCATGGATATGAAAAGTGTTGAGATCAAGAGTATCATTCTGTTCTTCAACATGAACTGCTAACACATTATCCCCCGGCTTCGCAATAACAGTGAGCAACTGCAGAAGGATCTCTCTACTGTAGTGATCAGATTTGAGACCAAAAATGACTGTTCTTTTCTTCAATGTTCTGGTTCTCAAAACTGAAAAGAAATTCTTCTCAATGCTTAACTTCCCAACCATCATAAACAATGTCACATTTTTTAGTTTCAGGAACAAACAATATATCCATCTGACATTCGGACTGCCATAAATTTTGAACCAAGAAAAGGAGAACATTGCATCCAATTCATTAATTGGGAATAGTGACTTTTGCTTTGTCGTGATTGTATCTATTATTGATGTTCAACAAACAGCAACCTGGTGGTTGATCTTATAGGAGATAGCTGGTGGGGGTGCACTTATTGAGGAGAAATGGACTATTGATATAACAGCAAGGGAATTTTCCATTTCCTGCTTCATTAACAAGAATGACGAAAATTTAATAATACATTTAGAGCACTCCAATTCTTCGTAGTGGTAATTAAGTCTAAATTCCCCATGTGCTTCGCATCTTTCATTACGAAAAAGTTAAAATGGCTTTTTCACATTTGGTTGGGCAGGGCGTCAATGAGAATCACACATATTGCACCTAACGTCGTTTGCTTATTAATAACCACGTCACAACATTAAGGAACATATAGGCATGGCTGCATATTGAGAATTTTCTTTCTTCAATTTCAATTTCACCAGCATCTAGAGCACAAATCTAACAATTTAAGACAGAACTAAGAATGAAGCCACAACCCACTTTTGCTTTTTGTCCACTTTGCGAGTGGATTCTTTTGGCCTACCTATGAAATAGATTGTTCGATTAAGCTGCTGGCATTTACCAACGTATCATTCTGCTTTTATCTTCTGATTGACGGTTTTAAATAAATATATATATATATATATATAAATAACTAAATCTCAACTATATGCTATTATAAAGCACATATGACACGAAATCTTTAAAAATAAGTACAACTCAAGTTAACGTTAGAGTCCAAATTTCACTGAATGGCACATTAAAATAAAAGTTCAGCAAATAGAAAGTCAGAAACCACTTGAATCACATTTAAATTGTTGTATTTTGAATTGCAGGGCAGTAAGATCTGCCAGAATCATATTTTCTGATGAAACAAACACCATCCATTTTTTAGAGATGGCAAAGCACTTTGATGTCCGCAGCTGAGATAGACAATAAAATCGCAGAGTTTGCTCTATAATAAAGGTGCACAAGCATTTCAAAATGGTCATACTAATAAAAATGATATACATCACAACTATAATTCCGGGGTCCAGTAATTACAGAAATGACAGAAATGACGAGTGGAGATAGATAGTGTTTCTACCTACAGAACTAATGGCTTCCTAGAGAGCTATGATGCAATGCCTTCTTCACAAAAGCTAGTCATAAGACATCAAAATCTGGAAAACTGACTTAAAGCCTTAGAAGATTAGGTAGCTGCAGCTATCACTTCAAAGTTTCACTACAGAAAACAAAATGACCAAGTTAAAAAAATTCTACCGAAGCAGGAATTCTCCAATCACTCCCTCCTTTAGGGTAACAACATTTTAGGCCAAAAATTCCGCGTGACAACATTCCCTACGAACTTCACCAAAGGCCATTGTCTCAACTAATGTAAGTAGCAGGCCATGGGAGGCTCACCGTCCACATGAAGCCAAGTCTTACCAATTCCTATGTGTAGAGAATGTGAACTACCAAGCTAACAATTCAATGTTATAAACAAAGCAAAATAGTATTCACATATAACAGAACGTACTTATGTGCATATACATTAGTGATTTATTAATTTAACTTTGTTGCGAGGGGAAGGGGGCAGGAATCTACCACATACATGTAACAATAATAAGAGACTTAAATAGATTACTTATGACTAGAGACCAATGTTAATTGACTCTGATTTTATTCCGTTTAACCGGGCACCTCACATGCAATAACCGCGTCTCTACGGTACAAAATGATCCACTGCAGATGAAATTGAACATTCCTCAACAATGTGCCCCACAGAGAACTCGCCTGATACACCACCTTGAAGATCCAAACAATGCAATGTAGGATGCTCACTCCGTAATCTGCACAGGAGGGAAAAAAAATCATGATAAGCCCACCTCAGATTTGGAAACATGTACTAATGAACAGCAAATAAATAGTTTAGTTACGACATCAACACAACTAGACATATCAACCCAAAGGCCTAGATGGTTGACACAGCAGAGCAATAGAGGAGCCAACAGAGGGTCTAGGTTTACAAACTACTATTACATTAACGAATTACTTATGATATCAAGTTATAAAATAGTACCAAACCAACATCTATCAACAGTGCCAAAAATATGGTTCCAAGGTCTGAGACTAACCTGATTGAGAGGATTGTCTGGAGATTTCTTCCAAAGCTTCCATATCATGTCCTTGTATTGATTGTGAGTAAGACCTGGTTTCTCTTCCTTCAGCCTGGGGAGCTCAGCTTCTTCAAAAGCCTGTACAAGTTCATAGGCACAAAATCAAAACAAAAATGAGATTTCTTGGTCACTATGTTGTAACTGGATGAAAACAATAAGAGGACACTATATAAACAGTTAAGAAAATATAGTTCAGGATTTTGGTTTTTCAGAGATTGACCCCAAATATTCATCAGAAAATTGGCAAACTAAAAGTGGTCACAAAAATGAAAGCTTCCTGGGAGATTATACGAAGAAAGTGGGGAAAACTGAAAAAATGAGTAAACATATCAAATAAAACCAGAACAAAGAAGTATATCCCAAAGGGATAGTGAACGGCTATGTCAGCTATGCAGCACGCTAGTTCCAGAATAAGGTAAGTCTTGGCAAATTTTATTTGAGGTGCCAAATTCAAATTCCTACACTTGGCTTGCATTATCATCCTAAACTAAAAGGGCAAAACTAATATATATTATCTGTTCAAGAAGTATTCATATCCATCCCCGTCCTGTGACACCACCCTTTAATTTCAACCTACTTGTACTGCAATAATGATCCATGTTCCTTCCAAATGTAAAAACTAGGCATTGTGTAGTTAAGCCATAGCTTGTAACATAAACTATATTGTTGCTAATCTTCTAATTGCAAGGATTACAGGCCACATGGATTTAAAATTTGCAGCTTACGAATTCATTTAAACTAAACAACTGAACCTTCCAACAGAGTTTAATATATTTGTTCACATTTTTCGTTTGGAATGAATATCATCAAACAATAACCTATAACATTTTCCTAATGCAACTAAAAGCTAGCTCATAAATAATTAACAAATCAAGACTTAAAAAAAAACAATTTTTTTATAGTACCCACCTTAAAGGACGCCTTCAGCCGTCGTTCTGGATGCCTATCGACCGGCAAGTTATCCGCCACCTTCATCTTATCTAAAGCCTCCTCAACGCTCCTGGCCTCGATAATCGACTCATCACGATTCGTATTCGTCACCAAAACCATCCGCTCATACTCCTCCTCCTCCGCCGTCCTGCTGTGCTTCTTTTTCGCCTCCTCCGCCTTCTTCCCCAACTCCGCCTGCTCCTGCTCGCGCCTCTTCCGCAGATCAGCCTCCGTCACCTTCGGTACCGGAATCGAAACCCTGTTCGCTTTCTTGTCCGGCTTTTTCATAGCCTTTTCGAGCTCTTTCTCCTCCAACTCCGCCAGGCGCCGCGCCTCCGCTTTCTTCGCGGCGGCTTCGGCTCGCTTCTCGGCTTCCTCCTCGCGTTTCTTCGCGGCGCGTGACTTTGCTCCCTCGGCTTCGCGCCAGTACTGTTCCTCCTTCTCCCTCGCCTCGCGCTCCTTTCGTTCCGATTCCGTTGCGCTCTTGCGAGCACGCGCCTCCTCGGCTTTGCTGTTCACTCCCATCTTCTTCGGCATCTTCGATCAATTATTGATCGATCGAGATTTCAATAATCAGAAAGTGTTTGCGGGTTCGATTTCGTCGAGGAAAAGGAAATTGCTCAAGTCAGTTTCGGCGTTTAGGTTACAAAGATTAAAAAAAAAAATGCCGAATTTTTATTTACTTTCTTTTTTAAATTAATTTAAACATACGTCAATATATCGGTTAAACGCAGCTAATTTTTTTTTTTATTATATGATATTATTATTTCCGAGTACAACTCATATTATATAAAATTATAACTAATATTTATAAATTATATTATTATTAAAATTAATTTATATCAATTTTTATGAAATTCGTCTAAATTTCATCTAAAAGAACGTCCACTCCACTCACATTTAAAAAAAACAAATATTACCTTAATTCAAATTGAAAAAAAATACTAAACTTCCACAATGAACCCATGAGTCATATGTTAGTTTGGAGAGTAACAGTAACACTTACATTAATAAATAATAATGATTAACTTTAATTACTATAAATAATATTTCATAAAAGTACACAGCATAATTTGAAAAGATAATATTTTAAAATAGTAATGACGTTTGCTAGGAAAGAGAGAGAGAGAGAGAGAAAGTAAAGAAAATCTTCACTAGGCTAAAAAATAAGAAAACACTAAAGAATATTTTGAGGCTCAACGTAAAATTAGAACAAAAAATCCTAAAAGATTAACAAAGACACCACGAAAAAACATCCAAATAACCACAATTAAGTAATTAACACACATAACAACAATAAAAAAGCTAGATTACCCTCCTAAATCATTTGTGTTGGCCTCAGTCTAGCAAAAAAGAGGGAGATTAAAGATCACTAAGCGATCTTAGGGGCCTTACAACAATTCAGCTTAATGCCAATATTTTTGAAGAAGATAAACGGAATCACAAATCAAACCTCAATCCAACTTGAATTAAGGACTTGAGAATTGTACAATAAGCACATAATTCTCCGAGCATTACCAAATGATTCATCTAATTTTACTATTTAAATGGTTATCTATTTATCTATGTGACAAATAGAAGAGTACAAATAAATTCTATCTCAAAAAATTCTTCAAATAAAAATAATTTATATTATTTTAATCAAAATTTTCTCTCATTAAATTTAATTACTCTATTTTTTTCAATAATATGGTTGTATTACTTCTCTCTTTTCAACAATGATGATGACAAAATAATATAATATTATTTGAAAATGGAGAAATCGCTCTTCAATATTAAAGAAAGGATATGACAATTTTATTTAAACAAACTTATTTGAAGAGTTTTTTAGAACTTTATTGTCGATGTAACTCTTTAAATGAAAAGTAAATTTTCATTTTAATTTTTTTTGTAAGATGTTCTTAGTACTTAGGGCCAGTTTAAGAATGTTGTAACTTTTAAAATAATTGCTATTAGTTGTGTTGTATAAATAATCAGCTGTGAAGAGAATTAGTTAAGTGTTTGGTAAATTTTATTTTTAGAAGTACTGCGAGTTTTGAAAGCAGTTATGGACGTTTGATCAATTAAACTGTTAAACCGCTGAGAGAAGACTAATGAGTAAAATGTACATAATGTAGGATAAAATTTACTTATACATATAAAAACATGTACATACAATATTTTTAATTGTGTATTATAATAATTTTAACTAAACATAAAATCTATAGTATATTGATTTTAATTTTTAAATTTTTTATCTTAAAATAATTGATAATTGAATTTATAATATAGTGAAACAAATTTAATAATAATTCGACCAACAATTTTATATTGATCAATTATAACAAAAACTTATTAAAATATTGATTTTGTTTCCAATTTGAATAAGGATAATTTTGGTTTTAGGTAATAATTTTAAGTATATTTATGGAATTATATTAAAGGATAAAATTGATTCTTAAAATCATAATTTAAAAGCTACTCATTTCATGTTTTTCAAAATCAGCTGTAGGAGGTAGGGATGGCAAAAATCTCCACGGGGACGAACCCTTGGGGATTTTTCCTATTCGGAGAGGGTATGCGGACAATTTTATACCCAATTTTTTATTCGGAAAAGGGAGGAGGATGAGGTGGAATCCTCATCCACATCCCCTACCCATTTCCCCATTTCCTTGTATTAACTTTTAATTTTGATTTTATTTTTTAGAATTATTAATAAATGAATAATGAAATTTAAATTATAAAATATTAAATATTAGTATAAATAATAAATATCAAAATATTTCTACAAATTTGTTATAAAAATTTCAAGCTTACTTAACAAGTTGTAGTGTTAAATTACTATTCGACCATACCTTATTTTAGATTATGAGTTATATTGCTTATATTATTTTTATTATTTTAGATTTGAGATCTGATACTATCTTTTAATTTGTCACATTCCTTGAGGAAAAACAGAAGGAGCACGATGTGCAAGAGTAAATGTTTTTATTAAAAATATTAATTTAAGTATTTATACCCATTTCATTTATTTCATTATTGATATAAAAGTAATTTATTTGTATTATAGGATTATGAAGATTGATGAAGATAATTATTATGATGATTTGTATTTTGTAATGTGATTTTTGTAGTGGGATTAATGTTAGTGTAAGATATATTATCAAACCTTATTTTTGTTTAAATTTTTATTTTAATGTAATTAAATTAAGTTAAAAAATTAAAAACGTATCAGTTATTTGGGGACCAGGGACCCCTCGGGATCCCCTCTTATTATTCGGAGAGGGGACAGGGATCCCCTCAAGTAATTATGATGGGGACGGGAGGAGATGTGGATATATGAACAATATCGGGGATGTCGATCCCCTCCCCTCCCCTTCCCATTACCATCCCTATTAGGAGGAATTGATTTTGACAAACGTGATTTTGATTTTTTTTTACCAAATACTAAAATTATCTTTTAAAATTTTAAAAATAATCCCAAACTGACCTTCAATGTTACTATTACTTTAAGTGCTTCTTTTCACAAGCCAGAATTTATAACAGAATGATCGTTTTCAACTTCTTCCTCTTTATCGTTTTCCATGCACTTTTAATAATTTGAACTTCACTCAAAATTAGAATCGTAATATACAACTTAACATAATCACTACTCTAATAATACTACCTCCATATTTCATAAAAATTCATATTATGAACGTGATATTATTTTTATATTATTAATATTTACTAAATTAATAGATTTTTTATAGTTTCAAAACTATTAATTTATTAAAATTTTACTATATTTTCCGTAACTCGATAAAAAAGAGTCCAAGTTTTTGAAGTGGCATGCGAGGGTAAAATTAAATTTCTCTAAATGATTTAGAGTAGATTTCCATTTTAGACCGAGGAGAAAAAAATGGTAAAAGAAAACACATACAACTCACTTCAGGTTAATTTTGAAATTACATGTTAATTATTATTGTTTTCCGAAAGTACATGTTAATTATTGACCATTAGCAGATCGTAAAATCACTCCTAGCACAAGAAGCTTGATGATCGTCGGCCAAGTGCATTTGAATCAACTTAACAATATAAATGCTTAAAAAAATCCCGTAAATGCTGGTGGGATTCTCAATTATTACACTAATTTAAATTTCCTTCACAACCAGTAGTCTCATTAAACTCCATGTTACAAAGTCAGACAAAATTAATTGTTAATAAATCTTCAATCCCCGATGGTCAAACTCAGATCAAGGGTCCACATTTGCCTTATCTATCAACTCGTAAAAATAAAGCCATGTTTGTCGTTACGCTAATATCACTGCAGCTTTGTGTCGTTTACTGAAGTTAAACCAAACAGTCCATTACTAACAGCTATTTTATAGGCTTTACCCGCATAGCGTACCGAAACAGCCGACCTAGAGTGTCCAATGACTGATAGGTTAATCACGTGCACGAAACTCTACGGTGGTCCTCACTCGTATCGTAAAAATATAATGCTCGCTTTTATCGACCAATCATGCACACGTGGGACCTACTTTGACGGCTGTGATTTAAATTGATTGCCATTAAATGGTTTCTTTTTTAAAATTATCAAGGCCGTTCACACACCACCATCTGATCCAATGATTTTTATGACGCAAGTGAAATCCGTCTCGAAGAGGTCGCACGAATAAGAAACAGCCACGTGTTTAGTTGAGCTCTTTTGGGATTACACAATAAAAACATTTCCGCGTGTTCTTCTGAGACCTACACATCATTGTTATGGTGGATGGTGCACGTAATGTAATCATATCCGACACCGTATGCTTCTTCTCCACACTATGTCAGACTTTTGGCCGCTAAAAGATGCTATCCTTAACAAGATCTTGACCGTCTGTTTATTTGCGTATCACTCTCAACTCAATGAACGGAAAACCAGCGGATACTGGCCCGCCTGAGTAATCTCAATTCTCATAGTTTCAATCAATTTTTAAAATTACGAATTTAATGACTCTCGCACTGAAAAAGAGGTATTAATTATGGTAATATTCCATTTTGACTCACTAATCCATAATTCAATCGAACGCTTAGAGATTCGAGACCACGGCTCCTAAACTGGGGTTTCCCGCTTCCGATTTTCCTGCCGCCACAGCGAGATAGCCCGCTTTCACGTCTCTTTCACGCGCCATTCCCTCTAAAAACCCTCCAAAATCAACGGCCGTTAAATACCACATGCTCTTGGACCACTTTTAATCCTCCAGGCCAAATTATTTTAGTATTACTCCTCTCAGTTTCTTAACAGAATACAGTAATTATTATATAAAATTATATTATGGAAAATCATAAGAAAATTAGCTGCCCGAGACCGGACCCCACAAAAAAGGGCCGTGTCGAGTGCTAAACCCGTCTGCTTGTGCTTTTGCTTTTGCTTCCACACCTTCCTTCCTCGCTATCATCAGTACCACACAACAGACAGCAGCAGGCAAAGGCCGCAGCAATTTCTTTTTTTTTTTTAATCTAAAAAAAAAAAAAAAGGAAAAAAAAAAAGGAAAATAAAAACAAACGGATCACTCACTACATAAACAAAGAGAAGAAAAACAAAAAAGCGAACAATGTCAATGAAGTGAACTAATCAATCAGCACACTTCATTTGCTTTAGTTTGTACTCTGCTTTCTTCTTTATCCTTCTCATCTGGAAATGCTCAGCATTAGCCGCGACTGAGATCTTTTGATCTTTTGATATTTTGTCAGCCGTCCGATCTTTGCCAAGGCAAAATGGGGAGCGTGTCGTCGGACGACGACGTTTCTGATCAGCAGAGCGAGAGGTGTGGAAGCTACTCTTTGAGCGCTGATGTCAGTGAGTCTGAGAGTTGTAGTAGTAGTAGTTTCTCGGGTAGGAGATTCGACGCTGAAGGCGCTTCGAGTTCGATGACGTCATCCCCGCGACCGGTCGCCAGAGGATTCGGCTTTCCGGTGCCGGTTATGGTACCTGTTATTGGCGGGAAAGATGTTGTTGTTTGGGATGAGAAGCCGGAAAAATCTGACACTGACTTGTCCGGTAATTTTTTCTTTTCATTTTAGTTATTAATTTTATTTAGAGATGAGTGTATACTAAGGCTCTGTTTGGTTGCCGAGAAGGTGAGGGAAAGAAACGTCAAGAAAAAATATTTTTCTTTTGTTACTTTTTTTTTATAGATCTCACATTGACGCCTTTTAGTATTTATGTGTTAATTTCAATTATTTTTAGTCTGTTATTTCTTTTTTCTTTACTAAATTATCAAATGCGAAATAATTGGAGATCTCAGTATGTGATATGTTATTTAAGCATTGATAATATTTGTTAATTAACTAATTAATGCATCGATGTTTTTCCAGAAGTTGAGATGATGAAAGAAAGATTTGCCAAGCTTCTTTTAGGAGAAGATATGTCCGGTGGTGGTAAAGGAGTTTGTACTGCACTTGCAATCTCAAACGCAATCACAAATCTCTCAGGTTAGGGTCAATTTTCAGTCAACGTATCCAAGTCTTGGGGTATGTTGGTAGCTGTCGTGCTTCTGCTTAAACATTCTGTTAAATATGTACAAGTATTTTTTTTTTCTAAATTTCTAATATATATTTTGTTCCGAGACATTCAGCGACTGTGTTTGGCGAGCTGTGGAGATTAGAGCCATTAGCACCCCAAAAGAAGGCAATGTGGCGTAGAGAAATGCAGTGGCTATTGTGTGTTAGTGATTCGATTGTTGAGCTTGTACCGTCCATACAGCAATTTCCAGGTGGGGGTACGTATGAAGTAATGGCAACAAGGCCACGGTCTGATTTATACATGAATCTACCCGCGCTCAAGAAGCTTGATGCTATGTTGATTGGTATGCTTGATGGATTTTGTGAGACGGAGTTTTGGTATGTTGATAGAGGGATTGTTGTGGGTGATGGAGGTGACCGTGATGCATTTTCATCAATGGTTCCAAGTGGAAGACCATCTGTTAGGCATGAAGAGAAGTGGTGGTTGCCATGTCCGAAAGTGCCCCAAAATGGGTTGTCTGAGGACGTAAGGAAAAAATTGCAGCAATGTAGGGATTGCACAAATCAGATACTTAAGGCGGCCATGGCAATTAATAGTAGTGTGCTTGCAGAGATGGAGATACCAGCTGCATACTTGGAAACCTTGCCCAAGGTATTGCTTTCTGTGTTAGTCTGTTTACAACATGATTCAAGCATGACACTGGTTTCAGCATCTGCTTTGAATCACCTTACATATGCTGAACTCAATGTTTCCATTAAGTGGATTAGTTTTAACATTTTCTTTTTGTTAATTGAACTGCTATCAGAATGGAAAAGCTTGTCTTGGTGATATCATCTATCGCTACATAACTGCTGATCAGTTCTCGCCTGAGTGTCTTCTTGATTGCCTCGACTTGTCATCAGAGCATCACACTTTGGAAGTAGCTAACAGAATTGAGGCAGCAGTGCATGTATGGAAGCAGAAAGATCAGAGAAAACATTTAAGTCACTCGAAATCTAGGCACTCGTCATGGGGTGGCAAAGTCAAGGGCCTTGTTGCCGACTCTGAAAAGAATCATTCTCTGGCCCATCGAGCCGAGACTCTATTGCACAGCCTAAGGCTTCGATTTCCTGGCCTCCCACAGACTGCATTGGATATGAACAAGATTCAGTACAACAAGGTATTAGCCCAGTCCTTTTGCATATTACATATAACTGACTCTTACTATTTATAACATGTAATACTGTCAAATAACAATCTATTTATGGAGAATGTTTGTTCATGAAAAGTTAGAAATTTCTTAGAATGTTAGAACTGAGACAAACTTGGGCAACTTCACCACCTTAGATCTCCATAATATCAGCATTTGAGACCTGTGCATGCAACAAAAGTTGTAACTATAAATGTTTATGAAGAGCACAAATTGAGTTATAACATTGACTCCAAGTGCTAGTGGAGTTCTGTAGTTGCTGCTATGTCATGCATCTAGAGTTCAGTGACGTTACGGGTTTGAGAGTATTAGGCATTATTTTTATAACTTGGCAATTTTGCCACTTGCCTTCTTACTGCCCTTTTTTTTTTAAAGGATGTAGGGCAGTCAATACTTGAGAGCTACTCAAGGGTGATGGAGAGCTTGGCCTTCAATATCATGGCAAGAATAGACGATGTGCTTTTCGTTGATGATGCAACCAAGAGGTGTGCTGCGGCTGAATCAATCTCTCTATTCAGCAGAGGAGGTTTGAGTGGCCTTCCTATACAGAAGCGCATGTCTCCCAGCCCCTTCTCAATCCAGCACACTCCTTATGCCTCTCCATTTGGGACTCCAACTTTCTGTTCATCAACTCCTGTGGGTGGAAGTCCAGGAAGGGTGCCAACTGCTCAGAAGAGGAGCAGTCTTAAGGAGGCACCCCCCAGGAAGTTGGAAAAGCCATGTCCAGCTGAATTTGAGAGGGTATGGTCATATGCTGGAAACCTTAGTTCGAGAAGAGTTTCTGGAGATGCTCCAGAGCGAGATTGACGAGAACTGATGCAGCATTCTCTTACAACATCAAAGAAGTTGCACAGATGTTCAGTAGGGTTATGATCATATGCTGGAAATACAATTTGACTAACGAATCATGTATATTGTTTAGCAGTAGGAATATCATGTTAAGAATGTTTTGGTCATGGTTTTTTGTCTGGTGGTAGTTACGGACTGTAGATTATGCTTATGTTATTATATTATCTAATGTCGGTGAAAATTTTCTCTTTAATCTCTTCTAAACGTTTGACAAGACGCTTTTACATAGTTACAAGCGTACGACAAGTTAATTATTCTTGCTATCAACCAGAAGACAAGGAGAAGGAAATTTGATGTCTTGTGTCGGCAATGTGGGACATGCTTATTTGATTAGGTTAATGCTTAGATCTACCCTTATAGCTGCAGATTAACGCCCCTTTTTATTGAGATGACGCAGATTTTAGATCACAGCTGATGTGTTAAAAAAAAATTATAAATTTATAATTATAAATAAAAAATTAATAAAATAAACTAAATATAATTTTTAATAATAATTTTAATAAAAATAATAAAAATATTATAAAATATAACTGTAACATTATATAAGTGTGAGATTAAATTAATTTCATTTTTATATTACAATAACTAATATTTTTTGAATATTTTAATACTGTAATTTTTAAGCTAATAAGCTTCAACCTCAAGACGAATCAGTACTTAAATTTCTCATTTCAAGTCAAGTATTACATTATACCAGTTTTTTAGCTTCGCCCAACCGTTTTTCCTTGCTCAACACAGTTCATGATCATCAAAAGAGAACATGCACAACTATGCTTTGAGAATACACAAAATCACACTGAAAAAACAAAGTTTTCTCTGCAGCAGCAGACCAATAGTGAGTAACTTACGAAAAATTGAACATTATTTACAGCCTAAGTTCCAGACTTCCAGTTCTGTACAAATCTGACATTTGAGTTTCAGAAACTCAGAAAGATAAAAGAAAAGAGAACTAGAATAAGGACTAAATTCTGGGAGCCTTGCTCAAAGCGAGAGATAAAACACTACAAAGCACTCTAGCAATCACCAGTCCAGCAGAATTAGCTGATGAGTTCGAACTGGTTAGAGATATTACCATGCAGAAATAGAACACAATATCCACAGACGTGGACAGTGATCATTCACTGATGTAAATACTCCATACTGAAACCAAACGTCTTATAGTTCACTACTCAGTTGCTTCATCATCAAAGTCTAGTCATCCCAATTGAGATGCAAGATCTCTGCAAGCACTGATTTCCAATCCTGAAATGTCACTGAACTGAAAATACATGTGTCCTAGATCAGTTGAGGCTATGTAGGAAGGCCAAGAAGCAGGAAAAACAGCATTTTTATTTTGTTAGGGCAGTTGCTTGATGTGATTTACACCTGTTGCAATCACCAAATTGTCATATTTGAGATGATATTATGTACAGATTAGAAAATGAAGCGGAGCTTTAATTTGAAGAAAAAAAAAATATAATAACAATGCACACAGTTGTTCCTGAACAACATATACCTAAAACAATTCACAAAGAACCATAACAAAAAGATAACACTTACTTCCAACACTGTCGGAGTGAACCAAGCAGGAGGCGGCCAAAACAGCTTGGAGAGCTCGGGGTAATTCTCTAATGGCTTAATACACCCACTTTCTAAATCAAAGACGCCCACACCATGACCGCAATCACTGCCATCACCTTCACCACTCAAATAAAAGAGATTATCCACAAAAAGAATGCAATTCCCTTTACTCACACCAAGATCATCAGCAGATGTTGAAAATACACAATCTTCGCCCAAAAACAACACATGATCCCTCAAATTCTTCACCTCAATCCACTCCTTCTGCTTCCAATCCAACCTAAAAACCTTAAACATCACTGTCCTCTCACTCATACAATAAGCAAGTTGCGGCTCATGCTCAAAATATTCATTCGAGAAACTCGAATCCACTGTGGCATCAATGCTCAAATACATATCAACCAACAATAAATCACCCTTACACTGAACCAAATACTTCTTGTCGCCACCAAACACAGGATTTGCAACCAAATTCACATCAAAACAAGAATGATCAACATAAACAATCCTCCCTGTATTATCAACAGCGTAAAATTTGCCTTTGAATAATATCACGTCATCATACGGTGAGGGCATCTGTTCTAATATAACCCAATCTTTGTTTTCACTCGTGTATATAGCTAATTTACCAGACACGTGTATAGTAAGCAACACAAATCCACCAAGATCACTTTTTTGATCTAAATGCATCAAAATTAGCTTCTCCATGTATAAAGTACAAGCATCATTTAATGAATTCGGAGGGTAATTTATGTAATTCAGCACATATTCATGTCCAATTTCCAGCAAGCTGAGATTTTGGATGTCCAATACCTTAGCAAAATCGAAACGGTGTCGTTTCAGTGGATTCAGCAAGTGCTTTCTATTAGATTCGTCTTCTTTCACTTTGATCAGCCAGCTCGTCGCGTTGTGCGGCGATCGGATGACGAAAACTGTGCGTTTCGAAAGGGAGAAACCGAACGAGGAGCTGAAGAAATTCTTACTGTTGTTTTCGTTCGGGAGGAGCGGGAATCGACCAGGGAAACGGCGGCGTGTTGGTGTAACGGAGGAGCGCCACGTGGTGCATACGTGGCGGAAGCGGAAGAGGTCGAAGGAGGTGTCCAGGCGTTTGGCAATTAGGCCTAGGAGGTCTGTCGGGAGCTGCGACCAGTCTGCCATGAGGAGAGTTTCTTTGTGTTTTATTATTATTTTTTTTTCTCAGGGAAGTGAAGGAGAATTGAACGGAAAGTAATGGAAATGAAGAGGAAGAACCGTGCCTGATGCTTTTACAATTTACAGCTAGCCGGTGGCTAAAAACTTCAAACTGTGGTGCAGGAGTTTGGGCCAGTGGCCGAATCCAGTTTGAGCCCAATCTGTTTCTATATAAGGGCATAAATGTCTTTGCAACTATATTTGTAAGAATAAGCAAGTGAACTGCTTGTGAAGTTGTAGCGATGAAAGTTTAAGTCCGTTTTCGTTCAAAAGCCCTCTATGCTCTCTTAAACTATTAATTCCGAAAGAGCGAAAAGCCCCCCATAACCCCATAGACTAATGGAGAAGAGGCAGCAGCAGGGCAAAAACACTTCCTCGTCAAGCCAAAACCGAAAGTCGTTCGGAACCAACAAGCCTCAAATCAGTCAAGACGGTGCGTTTCACGTAGTTGGTAGTATACTCGAAAAGGGAATCTCCGATGAGCCTCAAAACAAGCCTTTTTCTCCCACACCTCCCCCGAAACCCTCCGTTTTGCCTTTCCCCGTTGCCCGCCACCGCTCCCACGGTCCCGTAAGCCGCTAATTCGGTTTTGTTATCTGGCTTATTTTGGTTTGCAACAAAGTTGTTCTTTTTTTTTTTTTTGTAATGCTAAAATTGCTCTTGAAAACATTAAAAAAAAAAAAAATTGTACTTGAAACTGATGTTAGAATGTGATTTTGCAGTATTGGGGTCCAGTAGACAGTTATAAGGGCAAGAATGATGATAATGATGAGGAGGAGGATGACGACCTTGATGCTCGGTCACTTGCAGATTTTGCTAGTGCAGTGGAGAGGAAAGAGAAAAAAGATTTAAATTTTAGCAATTGGAAAGAGCAAACCCTGAATCATGATTCAAATGTCTCACGCCTAATGAAAACTGGAAAATGTAAGAAGGATGGAATAGAAACAAAAAAAAAGTCTTCTGGCCCATCTTTAGTCGATTTGGATGTATCTGTTGCCATGGAAATGGATGTTGAGGATGGTCCAAGTAAGCGCTTAGCTGTAAATAAAACTAAAGAGGCTGTGACTAGTGGTTCAGCTGTTGGCATGGAGATTGATGAAAGTGGTAGACTTCACTATTTAGAGAATGCAGAAGATGATAGCTCTAATCATGCACCCATAGGCAGCCAACATGTTGTGGAAAGACCTTCACATGATACTTCTGCGGAAGCTCATTTTGAGAAAATGGATGCTGGAATAGTAAGGGTGCTGAATGAAAGGGATAAAAAATCTTGGACCGGTAATACAGTTTCCAGTTCCAGGTCAAATAATATTGGAAATGAACAAGAGTCCATGTCTCTTGAGAGTGAGATTGATGTAGAGAATCGTGCCCGGTTGCAGAGCATGTCTCCTGATGAAATTGCTCAAGCACAGGCTGAGATAATGGACAAGATGAACCCCACATTACTAAATTTACTGAAAAAGCGAGGTGAGAAAAAATTGAAGCAGCAAAAGAGCTCAAGCCCAGTTAATGCTAGCAACATTGTAGAACCACACAATGCTGTTAATGAGAGCCAAAAAGCTATAAGGGACAAACTTCTTGGGGGTAACTCTCCTTCACAACGTGATCTATACAATGTTGCACAGAATTTAGACAAATCTGGTAGCTTTTTGTGGAATGCTTGGAGCAAGAGGGTAGAGGCTGTACGGGAATTAAGATTTTCTTTGGATGGGTCTGTTGTTTCCCATGACTTTGTCCCAGAATCTTTGACCAGTAAGCCTAATTTGTTTCTGTTGTTAATCTTCCTGTTGCACCTATTTAGTTTTTTCAATGACATCTTGTACACATAATTTACTTGGGTAAATATCATTCTTTTTCAAGTATATGGGACATTTAATCAATGCAACCAAGCAGTAAATTCTGTAGATTTCTGATCAAGATTTATATATTAGTCAAAGTGTAAGTACATTCAAGATGTTTGGAATGCCACAAGGGATAGGATCCATGCTTTTCCTTTGCAATTTCTCTGGGTTTATGTTGGACATTTTGTTCCTTGGTCAAAAAGTTGATGAAGTGAGTAGTTCTTTTTTGCTCTGTGCCCGGGGGATAAGATATGGTTCAAATGAATCTGATCAATTCATTCTCAGACTTATCCTTTATGTTTCTTGTGTTACAGGTGATACATCTGCTCAAAATAGGCTTAGTGCTGATAATGTTGGTGAGCGTGATTACCTAAGGACTGATGGTGACCCTGATGCGGCAGGTTACACTACCAAAGAAGCTGTGGCTCTTAGTAGAAGTGTGGTAAGTTTATTATGTCTTCTTCCTAATTCTATTATTATTGTTTGGCTTAATTTGTTTTTCTATCTATCTAGCTTTGAGCTGTCTTCTTCCTTTTCTTTTTCTGGTTGAAGTTTTGAGTCAATGGTAAAAAAAATATTCAAGGTTCTCTGGAGACAATGATTTGGTATGCTTCTCATTTTCTGCGTATCGATCTCATGTATTACTATTTTCTTCCTTTGGGTGTTTCAGGTTCCTGGACAACGGGGCTTTGGATTGAAGCTCCTTCATTCTGTGCTTGATAAGGCATTACACAATATCTATCAAAATCAAGTCAGGCATACCTTGAGACATGGTAATAAGGTTGACAAATCTACTGATTGGGAGGCTGTTTGGGCTTATGCTCTTGGCCCAGAGCCTGAACTGGTTTTATCATTGAGGTAGAATGCATTCAAAGGCTTCTTTTGCTGGTTCTTACTAACCTTCCACAATGATTGTATTATCTGCCTATAACTTGCAACATATAATTCTGTTCTTGACTGTGTTCCTTGCTGTTATTAAAGAATCTGCAAGTATGTTGAATTGTAACTCAATTTCTGCTACCCAGTTGCCTTCAAGTTTTTCTCTGCCCCTCCTGAAGTTTCAACACTTTGGTGATTTTGTCATCATTTAATTAAAATTTTGTTTGTAGGATTTCACTTGATGATAACCACAATTCTGTGGTTTTAGAATGTCTAAAAGTTGTTCAGTGTGCTCTGAGCTGTGACTTGAATGAGTACTTCTTCAATATCTCAGAGGTAAAGTTTTATTTTTATATGTTTTGTTCACCTACATATAAACATGATTCTGTGGAGAATCTTAATTTGTATTCTGCTTCAGAAAATAGGAACTTTTGGGGAGGACATTTATACTGCCCCGGTATTCCGCAGTAAACCAGAGATTGCCCTTGGTTTTCTTCATGGTGGATACTGGAAGTACAGTGCCAAACCTTCTAATATTCTTCTGTTCGGCAAGACTGTGTATGACGAGACTGATGAGGAGCATACAATTCAGGATGATATTGTTATTGCTGGACAAGATTTTGCTGCAGGTTTGGTTCGGATGGGAATTCTTCCCAAGCTTCTCTATTTATTGGAGGTGAGCCTAATTATACCCAAAAAAAATCTCTTCTTCTTGATTTTGTTGAATCAAGGAAGCCACATAACATAATCTTCTGTTGATTATTACTGGTTTTCCTCACAAGATGTGTAAATGAGAATTAATAATTCACACGTTCATTCTCTTCTTCCTCCCTGCAAATTTTTATGCGTGTCTTGGATGCTATATGAGTTTGGTAATACTTTTATTTAATTATTTATTTCTCTATCTTTCATCATTTGATTAACTTGATTCTATATTTTTCCTAACTTAAGCTAGTACAAATGGTTTCAGACATGCCGTGCAGGGGCTTTGGAAGAAGACATCATTATTTCTATTTTTATTGCTATTGCAAGGCATTCACCAATAGGTGCAAATGCAATTCTGAATTGCGAAAGACTTATCGAGACAGTTATTCACAGATTTACCATTAACAACAGTGCTGAAGTTCTACCTTCTAAGATCAAATCTGTTTGCCTCTTAAAGGTAAGTCTATTATATTTTACTCTTTTTTGGAGTTCATTCTATCCTGTGTTCTGAAAATAATTGTGACATAAGGAATGACACTGTGACTATCATATGTGTTTAGTCCTAATAACTTATTGGATGGTTCATAACTTACATATTGTTTTTATTATATTCCTGAAAAAGGTGTTGGCTCAGTCTGATAAGAAGACTTGTATGGAGTACATAAGAAATGGGTTTTTCCGGGCCATGACATGGCATTTATATCGGCCTTTTTCTTCCCTTGAGCAATGGTTAAAGTTGGGAAGGGAAAACTGTGTAATGTCATCTGGCTTGGTGGTTGAACAACTTCGATTTTGGAGAGTGTGCATTCAGAATGGCTATAGTGTATCATACTTCCCAGATATCTTTCCTGCTTTATGCCTGTGGTTAATTCCACCTTCAGTTGAAAAACTGATCGAGAATAATGTTCTGAGGGAATTTACTTCCATCTCAGCAGAGGCTTACCTTGTTCTTGAGGCTTTGGCTATGTGGCTTCCAAACTTCAATTCTCAGGAGCATCCTATGTGTGCTGAAATGGAAATCTGGTCCTGGACTAATGTTGCTCCAATGCTTGATTCTGCGGTTAAGTGGTTAGCTTTGAAGAACACTCTACTTGTGTCTGAAGACTCTGACAGGCATGAAGGTATCAGGAGTCAGTCAGTTTCTCAAGGCTTATCTGTTTCTCCGTTGTTGTGGGTGCATTCTGCTATCATGCATTTTCTTACAAGAGTTCTTGAGAGGGTGATTGCAGAAGATGGCATAACCTTGCGTAGAAGTGGCCAGTATTTGTCACTGTTACCAGAATTTGTTCCCAAGCTTGGACTTGAAATTATTAAGAATGGGTTTTTGAGTTCCTTGGTTGTAAATGAGAAAGAGTACGGAAGTTATATTGCTCCAGGCTGCTCATTTATTGCAGAACTATGTCGTTTCAGACGACAAAATGAATATGAAACATCCTTGGCATCCACGTCTTGTCTTCATGGACTAGTTCGGGTTATTGTTTCTATTGATAAGTTGATTCGGTTAGGTAAGTCTGCAATCACTTATACTGCTTCCCAAGGGAACAGTCTCTCTAAAGAAGAAAAAATACTTGAACAGGGGATCCTTGAGCGGTCACTGGTTGACTTGCGATGGTTGATGAAGAATTCTGTGGAGTTGTTTTCATCCGAGTGTCACTTTGTGCAGTGTATTGAAATGTTTGGCAGAGGTGGCCCTGCTCCTGGTGTGGGAGTTGGCTGGGGTGCTCCTGGTGGTGGTTTTTGGTCCAGAGCTGTTTTATTGGCACAAACAGATGCACGGTTGCTCATCGACTTGCTTGAAATTATTCAAATGATGCCTGTCTCTGAGTTATCTACAAACGATGAGATGAATTTTGCTTCACATATTGTTGATTCTGCCTTTGGAATATGTTTATCTGCTGGGCCAAGGGATAAAGTTATTGTAGAGAAGGCATTTGATATTTTGGTTCAAGTTCCTGTTTTGAAGTCTCTTGCTCTGTTTATGCACAGTTTTCTTCAGTCTAAAGAGAGAATGAAATTATTTGGGTGGGAACTTAAAGAAGAGGATTACCTGCACTTCAGCAACATATTGGCTTCTCACTTCAAAAGTAGATGGTTGGACATTAAGAAAAAATCTAAAGCAATTGATGACAATAGTAGCCGTGGCAATAAGAAAGGAAGTACTTCTCTGGATACCATACCTGAAGAGTTGGACTCATCAAATATTAGAGGCCAAGATCATTGCTGCAGTTCGTTGACAGTGGAGTGGGCTCGCCAGAGACTGCCTCTTCCCATGCATTGGTTTCTCAGTCCAATTGCAACCATCTCTGATGGCTACCATGGTTGTCTTCAAAAAATTCCCAAGATGATGGTTCTGGACCCCAATATGCTCGAGGTTGCAAAAGCTGGACTTTTCTTTCTTCTCGGAATTGAAGCTATGGCCTCATTCCTATCCTCTAAAGTCCCCTCCCCTGTTCAGAGTGTACCATTATTTTGGAAATTGCATTCTTTATCTGTTTCACTACTTGCTGGAATGGGTGTGCTTGAAGAAGAAAAGAGTAAAGATATATTTGAAGCTTTACAGAAGCACTATGGGCTATTACTGCATGAAGCATGGTCAAGTAGAGTTGCTGAGCACAATTTGGAGAAAAATGCGAAGTTATTACCTGAAACTGGAAAGAGCTGTAATGTAGAGCTTCTGAGGTTTCAATCAGAAGTTAATGAAAGTTATTCATTATTTGTAGAAACTCTTGTAGAGCAGTTTGCTGCTATATCTTATGGTGATTTGGTATATAGCCGGCAAGTTGCTGTTTATTTACACCAATGTGTTGAAGCCCCTGTCCGGCTTTCTGCCTGGAAAGCACTGTCTAATGTTCATGCTCTTGAACTTCTGCCATCTCTTGATAAATGTGTTGCTGAGGCTGAAGGGTACCTTGAACCAATTGAGGTAATGTCAACTAACTATTGCCTTCTTTTTTAGCTAAATGTACAACTTTTCTTGTTTTACACTTTGTGTAAGCATGCTTCTATAAGCATGTAGATGCTCCTTTCTTTATCTGCAAGTTCTGGTCATAAATATTCATTTCGAGTTATTTACAAGATTCGATTTGAGAATGATAACAGGAAGTACCGTACATGAAAATAACTTAAGATTGGTTACTTCGTGTGCAGGATAACGAAGAAATTTTGGAAGCTTATGTTAAGTCTTGGACTGCCGGTGCTCTTGATAGAGCTTCAACACGAGGTTCAATGGCATATACTCTGGTCCTTCACCACCTTTCATCTTTTATATTCCTCTCGAATGCTGGTGAGAAGTTAATTCTGCGGAATAAGCTAGTAAAATCTCTTCTGCGAGACTACTCGCGTCAGCGGCGACACGAGGTATGCAATCTTTTTGAGCACGTTAAAACCCTTAATATGGGTAGGCTAAGATTCAAGAAATCAAATGTAAACATACATAATGTGCTCTATGGTTAATTTTGATTGTTTTTGGTGCATTGTCGTTGCAGAGAATGATGTTGGATCTTATACGATATAACAAGCCATCTAAAGCTCAAATGCTAGTGCAAAATGGAGGTTCAGCACTGCCATCAAATGATGTTGAGAAGAGATTTGGGTTATTAACAGAAGCTTGTGAAGGAAACTCTTCTCTTCTGATTATGGTGGAGAAGCTTGCAAGGACCAGTTAATCTGAGATTTAATTGTATGGTTATGTATAAGAGAATCACTGCTTTTGGAGTGGGGCTGTTAATTTTTTGTTACAGACCACTCAAAAGTACTGTGAAGTAAAAGTATGTAAATTAAATTTTGATTTCTTCTGGGAAATATAACAACACCCCCTCAGTTTTTTTTTTTACTTCTAATTGTTTTGTTAGGCAAGTGGGTTTGTGCCTGTTCGGTCTCACAACTTAAGGCAACTCATAAAATCATATCATCATTATGTGACAAAAATGCAACAAAAAGTCAGAAGCTTCTGCTCGAGAAAACAAGAAAATTCACAAATAAAAGCAAGTCAAATGTACCATACCGGTTGACGTTGCATCCAGAAAGGCCTCCAAGGATTTTATCAGAATAAAACATTACAGTCAGTTGCACTGACGTGTTGCTTGAAGTGTGTAATATTACAAAACCCATCTTCCACATTTCAAATATTACGTTCAGTCATGGGATATGTTTTATTAGATTGTGCCATCTTCCAAATTCAAAATCTCCAATTTGTTCACAAATCAGTGCATAATTGCATGTCACGGTGGACTGCTAATGATTTCCTTGTCACTTCACTCTACCAGAAGCAACAAAGTTTGTAAGCTTCGAAATCTTTGGCAATGATATGCCAGCATAATCGTGCGTGTATAAAATTTTAGTTGCCCCATCATCATCAACGAGCATTATTGGCTTTGCAACTACAAGATACTTGTGTTTCTAATTCTTTTGATATGGAGATTTTGTGGGATTTTCTGTCAACATTAGACACCAAACTTGTTTACAATGGAGAATTAAGTAATCATATAAAAATTTTAATGATACCATAATATGCATTATATAAATATTGACAATTATTATTCTCCATGCAGCGTGGTTTGATTCGCTTACACATGAGTTTTTTTATTTTTTGTAGCATATGCTATCTTTTGCAAGGGATTTGCTCGACTCCAACGTGATCATATCAAACACTGAATTTATAATACAAAAATATCAAATTAGTAATACTAAATGTGCAAATTGATGATATGTTGCTACTGGCGATTGATCCAATAATGGGCGTAGGAGATGAGGAATATGCTACATTATAAGGGTATTTAAGGTATTTCATCAATCTGTTTTTTTTTTTTTTTTTATGTCAAAACAAAATATTTTTAATAATAAGAACTCATCAAAGACACTTAGATCTCGTTTGTTAAACATCTTAAGTCTGAAATTTTATTAATTTAATATATTTTCTAAAATTTGCTTGTTTATTTTTTATAACTTATATTTGATTTTAAGACATTTGCATTTAAATAAAAAAAAAGAGTAATTTTTTGGGATTTTCATATGAATGGGAAATGTCTGAATGAGAAGTAAATATTATATTCTACAAATATCTCTATAAAATAACTTATTTCCTAAACTATAAAATCTAATCCTTTTTTTATTATTATTTACAAGAACATATATATATCAAACAACCAAGTTTAAGATTTTTATTATAAAAATAAATAAGATACCACTTATATCTAGATACTAAAAAACAAAATAAACATATCTTTCAAATTTTCATATTTAGACCCATTTAAAGTCCAAACAAAAAACAAATGCTGCCTTAATACTTGTCAAATTTTGCTCTTTATTTTCAATTTATTCGAATTAATATATATATAGTTTTAAGACTCCATTATTTTATTTTTTTAATTTAGTTTTTACCCGTTCAATTTCTCCTTTTAATTTTAATTTATTCAAATTACTAAATAATATTTTTTTATATCTGAAATCTGAATAAGTCTAAGTTTTTCTGAAATCTAAATGAGTCTGAGTTTAAATATTTGAATGATATATTTGTTTTTCTTTTTTAATATATGAATATAAGTGGCATCTTAATATGGTTATTTGACATTTATGTCTTTGCAAATTAAAAAAAAAAAAGATTAGATCTTATAGTTTAGGAAATAAATATATTTTATAGAGATATTTTTAGAATATAATATTTACTTCTCATTTAAATCTTTTCTCATTTAAATAAGTCACAAAGTTTACTTTTTCTATTCAATTATAAATATTTGAAACACATACATGAGTTAAAAATATTAAATTTTAAAAAATTCTGAAATTAATAAAATTTTAGATTTTAGATGTTTAACAAACAATCTCTAAACCTATTAATTTTTTAATTCAGTCATTTTTTTTGTTTAATTTTTTTCTAGCGCACTTATTTATCGATAAATAATTTAATAATTTTTTTATTGAAGAGAAAAATATTCTTTTACCCTATATTCTAGTAAAGATTTGGTAGTAAATTGATAAACGCTGAAAAATTATCAAAATTTATATTTATTGATTTGGTGGTGAATTGATGTTTGACTCTTGGGCAGAAGTCAGTGGGAAATTGAAAGTGAGAACGGAGCCGTTTTCGGCATTGTTTGAATTTCAGAATTGACAACGTTCTGCGCGCGCAAACAAAACGAGGCAAAGGCAAGCAGAAAGGGAAGAAGAAGGAAGGAGTCTTTGATCTAATGATACATTTCAACCGATCAGAGAATTTTCTTAACACATTTTCCCTCAACCGGAAAACAAAATGATGCGAACAGTCAGACAAATCAAAAAGTCTAGAAGACGAGTCAAGCGAAGAAACAGACGTCTTAATCCTCTAGTTTCTCGTGAAAATAGAGTGAAGACATTACTCTTCATAGCCGTTTTGGTAGTGTTTGTCTTTTCTTCACGAAAATTAGGATTACTGCATTAGTGAACTAATCTGGCGTGGAGTAGGAGGAACTAGGCTATTAGGGTTTAGGGTTGGAAGTTAAAAGATTCTTTCTTTTTGTTTTAGAGTAGGAGGAATTAGGTTACGATATCTCTCTCTTTCTCTCGTTCGCTCGTTTAGAGATTGCGGTCAAGATGGACAACGACCTAGAACAGTTTAAGGTAACATTAATTGATGTTCTCTTTCGGTTTCTGTTTTCTTGATCTCTTATGTGGGTTTTGTTTTGTGTGCATAATGTGGTGATGGCTTTCTTGTGCCTGATGTTTTATGAGGCGGCTCAGGTTGTGGGGAAGTTAAGGCATAAGAGGCTGGCAAATTTGATAGGGTGTTGCTGTGAAGGTGATGAGAGGTTGCTTGTTGCTGAGAACATGCCTAGTGATACTCTTGCAAAGCTTTTATTCCATTGTACGTAATCTTTTTCTTTGTAGTTGGTTTATTTCTTGTTTTGTTGCTCACTGGATTTGCCAAATTCTTGGAAGTTTGGATGGTTTGGTAAAATATTAAAGTTGCATGCATAAAAAATGGAAGCAAGATTGTTTGATAAACGGCATAAATTGATTATTATTTATTAATCGAATGATATTAGTTAGTCTCTTTCCGGTAACTGTTTCTTGTTTGATTAATTCTTAATCTGTTGTTTATACTTCAACTTGTGTACCCATGAGTGTCTTTTTGGTTCATAGTCTTTGGAATTTATGACATTGATAATTGTTTGTGTTGAATCTTAAGGATTGATAGTTTCGTAGAGTTTTGACATATATCTCCTTTCAGTGAAGTGGCAATGTAAATTTATAACATGATTTGGTTGATGCTAACGGACACAATTCTCTTTGCCTCTGTTAAATGTGCTCTGAGGGTGAATTACGTTTTCCTTTTCAATTCACATGCTTAAACACGAAGTAGTGGATGCTTTGATTAATCCCTCGGGTAGTATTTGGTGAATTGGTTTATTGATTGAAATTTATGAGTATGCTTTGGAAGCATCAGCTTATTTATCATTGAAGAATGAATTGAACTCCATCCATTGTGCTAGATGTTACCATAGATTGTTATTTTTTATTTCTCTTTGGGTCAATAATAAAATTAGAATTTCCTCTATTAGATATGCTTTCAGATTGAGAATGAAAATATACATTTCTTCTTGTGTTGTGGTTGATTACATTTTGTCTTTCTTCATTCCTTGCAGGGGAAAAACAAACCATTGAGTGGCTGCTGCGTTTAAGAGTAACCTTTTATATTGCTGAAGTATTAGATTACTCTAACACTGAAGGTCTTCCACCATACCGTGATTTGAATGCATATAAGGCTCTCTTTGATGAGGTATCAGCTTCTAGGATATGAAATAAGCTAACTGATCACATAATACTATTCTTCTACTTCCTTATCACCATTCATTCTCATCTAGAATGAGTATTTTCATGTACCTTGTAGGATGGTGGTCCGCGTCTTTCATGTTTCAGCCCTAATCATGCCTACAGACCCTCAGATTATCTAGAGAATGGTAATCATTTTTTTGCTTTAAACTTTTTCTTTCACTTTTCTTATTTTTTATCATTCAATTTTCTAAGTTCTCAAATTAAGAGAATTCACCTGGTTCCCTTATCTCTGGAACTTTTGTTAGATCAAGTTCTAACCATCAAAGATAGATTCTGATTCTGTTACTAATTGCAATAGACCTTCATCTCTTTTACGTTCTTCCATCAAGACGAGCAAAATAACTAAAGTGAATAATAATTTTTAAGTGACAATCCTAGGTCCATCATTGACTACGACTGCATAGTATGGAAATGAAGATGCTGGACTAAATATTCTTGAATATAAGGGGGAAAGCCAGAGACTGATGATGAATCTGCTATTTGGAAGAAAATTTTACTATTTATAACTAGCCACATATTCAAATGATCAAGTATCACAAATAACTTAGTATAGATCCCATCCTTAAATTATATGTTCTTACGATTCCTAAAATTACATCTCCAAGCTCTTGAGTTTTTTTTATTGTTTATATTGATCTCACTCCGCGATAACTCAAAAGACATAATACCGTTAATCATAAGTTTTAGCTGAAATCTCCACTTTAGTGATCAAGTGGATAATGAACTTACATTCTTGTATTATGTCTTTAGTGATCAAGTGGATAAAAATAGCAGGTTCACTATAAGTTCATCATCTACTTAGTATTTTAGCTGAAATCTCCACTTTAGTGATCAAGATAAAATTACTCACAATAGAAGTAAAAAAATTACAACCTTACATCATCAAATGCTCATTTCATTAATAGCTATGAGTAATTTTTTATTTATAGTGAACCTGCTATTTTTATCTTGTAACATTGACATCGTATATTCAATACATTAATCACATACTTTATAAATAAAGGTTAGCTAACAATTTATGCTCAAATAAATAATAAATAAATAAATTTTATGAAATTGATAAATTATTATTTATTGTATATTTTTAGGGTACAAAATAATAATAAGTCTAACAGATGGCGGGAGGAAACAGTAATAGTGAGTAAAGAAAAAAGATTAATCTCTCATACTTGCTATCTTTAAATTGGGAGAGAACCATGTCATGCAATTGGTAGGATAATGAATTGGAATCCTGGTAGGAATAAACCGTTGAATCCTTCCATCTTCAAGTTGAAACATGCCTGATTCGCGAGACGGATTTGGAACATAATTTGAATCATCCACGAAGTAGATACAATTCTTTTTCAATATCCCGATGTCATCATCTCCTGGTGCAACAGGAACAGATAGTGGAGTACTTGGTTTTGACACACATAATGTTTGGTTATCCAAGCTATTTAATTTGGTCAACCCCATTGTATCGCTGCTAATCGGATCAATCTTGAATACTTCAAATCTAATTAATTTTTCGTATATCATTACACCTTCACCTTCAGCTGCTTCTTCATCTTCACCATCGCTGAACACGGTGTCCATTATTTTATGAACAATCAACAATTCACCCTGCGATGATTCTACCAAATATGGAAGAATCCAGGCTAAGTGTTCAGATTCATCCTCTGGAACCCAAATCGTATCTATAGTCGGTAATAAGCTCATCCAGTTGTTGGGGATAAATCTGAGAATCACTTGATGATCATGATCTCCTACCTTGATATATTTAGTATGTATTTCAAAGGAAATTACCTCATGTTTGCAAAGCACCAAGACATGCAATTCTCCATTATAGAATAAAATGTCGGAGATGAATTTATCATCGTCTTCTTCTTCTGTTTCTTTATCAAAGATGGTCCATTTCGTGTCTCCTGGCTTGCACAGTGCCAATTCCAATTCATCGTCTATATACAATGCAGTTGTAGTAGCTGCTGCAACTATGCAATTTCTAGCATCTACATCAACTGCTGATGATGATGATGGTAATAATTCAACTCTTTTAATGAAGTTGGCCAACTCGGTGACATTGTTATGATCATATCCAAATTCGAGATTATCCAAAAAAGTTGCAAACGATGGAATAGTGGCTATGGAAGGGAGTGGTACTTGTATTCCTGAAATTGAATTAAAAAGAAATAATTTCGGATCGAATTTAGATTTGGATTTAGATTTAGGACGACCCTTCTCAACCATACTTATAATGGCAAGCCAACCCTTGGAGGATCCACAACAACACCACCCACCACCTGGCACTATGTTAGGTGGAAGCTTGATATTATAGAACACACCATCAGACATGTCTACGAATCTCAAGAAATTACTGCAATTGCTAGTGTCATGGCGATCGCGAGGAAGCATCAACCATGGCACCTGCGCATTCCGCTGTTTATTTTCTTTCACAATTAATCTCCAGTGTTTGCAAACAACACTCAGACGAATAGAATCTGCTAAATCCAATTTTTGTACAATTTTGACCACTAATTCTGATGGAAGTTGCTCCCAATTTCTCGCTTCCTCAATATTATGACTTTTGTGCTGCCGCAATATCGTCTCCATAAAATCTGAATAACGCAGCGCCAATGACATCATTTTTATCTTATAATAAACAAAATCAAACATCTTCTTCTGTAGACTTATAACGAAGACAAGGGCAGCTAAATGTTTTTATATATTAGCTATATTAAAAGTCGGTTTTCTGTTAGTATTAGGAATTATATGTACAATTAAATTAAGAGTTTTCAAGTTCTACTTAATAACTGATTAATCGAACTCTTCATATGTCCCACTGAAAAAAGAAAAAGGGAAATAAAGCTTCCGGTAGTATTCTTTGACATCTTTTCAAATTGAAACTAGTTAATTTTAATTGCCTGTCAAAGAAAGTTCAAAACTACTCTCATAACTATTCTCTTTGTACATTGTAGATGCAACCATGCAATTTGTAGATGATATTGATGATCATTCAACCTTTCTTTTTCTTTGTTTTTAATGAACACCGAAAAATCTGCATCTGTATTCTGAAATTGGATAATCAAAATAAATAATTTCTGATCAAACAAAAACGACCCTGAACCGCAATCACAAGCCAACCCTTTAAAAAGATCCACAACTCGTACACAGCCGATCTTGAAATATAGAAAACGCCATCTGACAAGCCAAAGAATCTCGATTTTTGGTGTGACTTCCACCCTTCAATATTTTCACTTGTGACTCCTATGCTGGGTGGTCGGTTTTTGGTAGATTTCTAGGAAACTGAATTAAATTGAATGAGGATCATCTCCTAATTTTAGTTTACTCTATTTTCTTAAATTTTTTTTGTTTCACGTGTGTGTTACTGATATAAAAGCTAAGATTTGGGACAATTATGAATTTACATTAAGTTACTCTCACTTATAGTTATAGATGTTAGGTTGAGTAGTGTGCTCCACATCTCCTCTGAAAAGGCCTCGGAAGATTTTTGGAATAAACTACGGACCTCAATTGAAAAAGGCCATAAAAGCCCAATAGCCCGTGATCTCATATATGACATCAGTTCATGGGGCTTGCTTGATAGCTGCAAGCTCACGATTTGCTGTTTTCCAAAATCAGAGGGAGATTTTGTAAAAGATGCAACCAATCAAGAACATTGGTCGCCCGGCATAAGGTGCTCTTCAACGGGGGCAATTATGGCCTCTCACGGGATTTGATTTATCAAATTGTTTTATCTTCCACGTTCAAGATCTCTTATTTGCTCACAAATCAGTGCATAATTGCATATCATGGTGGATGATTAATGATTTTCCTGGTCACTCCACTCTGCTACACGGGCAAGCTTAAGCTTTGAAACATTGTAATGATATGACAGCATAACCATGCGTTACGTATGTACAAAATTTTAGTTGTCCCATCATCATTATCAAGCATTATTGCTTTGAAACTACAATATATTTGTATTTGAATGTTTCGGGTGCGGAGACTTAGTGGGATTATGTATTGACATTAGACAGCGAACTTGTGTAAAATGGAAAAATTAAGTAATAATATAAATTTTTTAATGATACTACAGTCATAAATTATAAAATTCTTTCTCATTCTCCATGCAGCCTGGTCCGATTTCCCTACACGCGGGTTTTTTATTTTGCTGTGTGCATGCTATCTTTTGCAAGAGATTTGCTTGACTTCAAATTGATATTATCAAACGTTATATTTATCAAATAGAAGTTTCAAATTATAACATAAATGTCAAATTAGTAATATTAAACGTCAAATTAATTTATGAGTTAATAGCACATAGATGTCGTTGATCCAACTCGAGCTTCATAAACATATGTGCCATATATACAGTCTTGCTTCAATGTTGACGTTCTCATATTTTGAGAATACAATTTTTTGAGGCACCAAACAAAACTGTCTAATTATGATATAATATTAAAAATACAATTAAACAACACAATCCCACTAATCCGTGTTCTAAAACGTGTAACGTTGGTGTCTGAGAATTCTCAACCCTTGACTTATGGGAAGCCAGACTAATGGCCAATATGAACGTGTCCCAAGCTCCATTTGCTAAAATTCATGATTGGCGGTGTTAACCTAGGACCAAGGCTCGGCAGGGATGGACCCAAAAGGTGCACCCACCATGTCAAGGTAGCTGGATGCAATAGCTTCAAATGCACGAAGTGTATGCAAAGTGGCTTCCACCAAGGCAACAGATTGACAATGACCCAAGTGCATGCTTTGACTTGTAGACTAAAAGAAATAGGATCACCTTATGTTAGGTTTAACGTTTAGGTTTAACGTAACGTACACACACTCACAGCAATAGTAACAGACCCACCATTAATATTGTTGCTGTGAGTGTGTATGTTATGTTAAACGTAGCATAACACTGGCCAAAGAAATATTAAAAGGTCATTTGATAGATATTAAATTCAAAAAGAACCATTACTTTATTCTCCTTACTTTAAAAAAATTTAATTTGATTCCTCCTAACAACTCCACAAGGAAATGGATAAAAAAACATTAAATTTGATCAATTAATTAACAAATCCTGCGAAGGAAAGAATGGCTTGCCGTTAAATTTTTTGGAAATTCTTTCTTGTTTTGCTCGGCAAGTGGAGTTAACTGTGTAGAATTTGTTCTTATCTTCCCACTCATTAACAAGCAATCATCATTAATTTCCACACCGAGCTCATCTCTTTGGTTTTTAACCTTTTTGTTATTGGGACCATACACGTAAGCACCTTTAATGAACTCCACAAAATGTCAATTATTTTCTGTTAAGTAGGTATGATCATCTTAATTTCTTATTTGATCCTCCAACCCCCTCTATAAATTAAACATTCCACTAAAATTAAAAAAAAAAAAACCTTATTTATGAGGCCGACTAAACTCTGACATTACAAGATTTGTTAATTAAACTAATTAGTAATCATAAATTGGTTTACATTACAAATTTTTCTAACACTGTAATGGATATACGTGCCTATAGATATTGGATGATTCCCAACCCACAGACACCTGAGTGACATTCGATTTTATCAGTTCATGGGTTACTAATTCTATGATCTAAGAGTTCCAATGCACACACAGATTTACTCAAATGGAGATACGAAGTTACCAAAAGAGGCAGTAAGACCAAGTGTGGTGTTGTCACACGGAGCACAGCTGTTGGTGTACAGGCAAAGAGTCGGTGACAGGCCCCACTATTTTTCTCTCTCTGTCCCTCCGCGTTTCCGCAAATACACATCTCTCTTCTCACAGCAGAATAAACAATTCTAAAGATTTGTATTAAAAAAAAGAAATCATCAAAGGCTTTTTGGGAAATGCTGACCTGTAGTCCATACTAAACGCTTCAAAAATTCTATATATAGCTCAAGCCTTTCTATTGATTTCTTGTCAAATTTTTGCATTTGTATCCTATCTTTCTCATTAAACAATGGTTTTGTTTCTTTGCTTTCTCTTCTTTCTCTTCTCTTCTGCTACTGCTTGTGATCGCTGTGTGCACCAAACCAAGGTTGCTTATTTCTCCCAAGCCTCTGCACTTTCATGTAAGCACTAACTATGATCACTCTTTCGTACTTTATTAAAATCAAATTTGGCATTGACCCAGATGGTATTTTTGTAAGAATTTAAATGGGTAATATCTTTTTTTGGTAAATTGATGCAGCCGGGGCATGTGGATATGGTTCATTAGCATTAAGCTTCAATGGTGGACACCTTGCTGCTGGTGTTCCTTCCCTTTACAAAGATGGAGCTGGTTGTGGTGCATGCTTTCAAGTATGTATTATTAGCTTTCAATTTCATTTTTCATTCTTTTGTTATTGATTGTGTTATCAAAATTGGTTTTTCGAACTTAATTTGGGTACCAACATTTGTTTTGATCAGATGAGATGCAAGAACCCAACTCTGTGTAGCGGCAAAGGAACCAGAGTGATTCTGACTGATCTCAATCACAGCAACCAAACAGATTTTGTTATCAGCAGCAGAGCTTTCATGGCCTTATCCAACCAGGGCAAGGGCCAAGACATTTTAAAACTTGGAGTTGTCGATGTAGAATACAAAAGGCAAGCAAATATTCTCAATTTCTCTATATTAATTGTTAATGCAGCATAGCTTATTTATTATTATTATTATTTTAATCACAGTTTTGTCACACACGCCACATATAAAAAGAAAAAATGTAATAGCGACATAATTATATATATATATATTGCCCCACATGATTTGCCTCTATCCCTACCCTGGGACAAAATATCAGGCACACATTAATTGCTTATAACGGTCCCAATTTGTATCTTATCGTAGACTAATCATACTAATAAATGCATTTGCTCTTCTGGGTTGATGTTTCAGGGTTCCATGTGAATATAAAAACCAGAACTTGGCTGTGCGTGTGGAAGAATCAAGTCAAAAACCAAATTATTTAGCAGTTAAAGTGTTGTATCAGGGTGGTCAAACAGAAATGGTAGCAATGGATGTAGCTCAGGTTGGTTTTTTTTTAAAAAAAAAATGAACACACATGATAAGTGCACATCATTTAGTTTACACGGCCCCAAAAGCCTGGCGCAAATGTAGTTCAAAAACCGATGATGATTATGATTGCTGTTGCAAATTTTGCAGGTTGGTTCTTCAAACTGGGGTTACATGAGCAGAAATTATGGGGCAGTTTGGGATACAAGTAGAGTGCCAAATGGGGCATTGCAGTTCAGATTTGTGGTAACATCAGGCTATGATGGCAAGTGGATTTGGGCAAAAAATGTTCTTCCAGCTGATTGGAAACCTGGAATGATTTACAACTCTGGAGTTCAGATCACTGATATTGCCAAAGAGGGATGCTCCGAATCTGAATGTGGTGATGGAAGCTGGAAATGAAAGAGATAAGAGTTTGATTGCCACCACTACTTATTTATGTGAATACACATAAATTTTGATTTGATTTCTTTCACATACAATCAGTATAATCAAATAACTTAGAGGATTAGAAAGTGAAGACGTATAGATTGGAAAGGTCTATACTAGATTTTTTTTTTCTTTTTTTCTCCCCCTCAACTTTTTTAATGTAACATTGTTCTTTTGCTGCTAAAGTAATAAAATGCCCTATTGTTCAGAATTTCTGTGTCTCTCTTTCTCACTCTCGTTTGTTAATGGGAGCAACATAATTCGCTTTACATTAGGCTTAAGGATTCCGTTACTGAAGTGTCCCAAAATCAAAGGTTCTTGTTCGGATTATTTTGGGCTGAGCAGAGAGATTTAATTTTTTTGCTACAAGGCCTTCGCATGGATCAAGTAACCCAATTCAAAGAGTCTGCTACAAGCACAGTACTGCTTTCTGACTACACTCCCATAACAAAAACACACCAATTTGAGTAGAGTAGGCTTTTGACACCCCTCAAAAGCTCCTTATAAAACTCTCCTTCAATTGAAATTGCCTAAATAACTAAATACAAATTAATTCATTCTTATTTTCAGACAAAAACTTAACTAAAATAAATTTATACCGACCCCATTTCATAATTCATATTTGTATTTAATTTTAATATAAAAAAATTGATAAAGTTATGACAGTTTAGAGTTTAGAAAATAGAAACCATATAATAAGAAGAAAATAATATGAAATTATAGGTTTTGTATATATTTTATAAAATGAATTTAAAAATATATATTTTAACTAAAAAAATTCATGGGACGATGTTTAATTTTAATTATAAATTAAACTGAAAATATTTTAGGAATTAAAGTTCAGTAGGGGTGTCACAAAGAGGTTAGAGGGGTGTTAAAAGATCAACTCATTTGAACAAATTCTTTCATTTGTTTGTTGTCATCATAGCATTAATTATTGCTTCACATGGGCTTTTTAATTAAAAAAATGAATAAAACTCTCGTCATAGTTCCTTATCTCAATTGTAATGGGCTCAATTTGTTTCTTGTGGGCTTTATCAAACCCAAGTCAAACAAACCTGATTCAATCCTAACCCATTCGTTTGACACCATCAATTAGAATGCTGAAAACATATGTGGGGTGCATTTATTTATTTGGATTAGGGAGTGACTTTATTTTGGGGTCCGTCTATCTTGCAACAATTTATTTATAAACGTCACAAGTTTTTCACTATTCAACACAAAGTTTCTGTCTTAATTCTCAATTTTTGTTTGCATCACACATCGCACGTTAAGGCACAAGTTGTTAAATGTAATGAAAATTTGTGACCAATTACAAAAAATTCAACTTAATAATGCTGTAAGGTGGTTTTGTATCTTTAGGTACATCAATCTTATGGCAGTTGACATTTCAAGTGAACAGAATTTAACAACAATGCGACTACCATTTGAAAGGTACCCACCAAAAGTTTTCAACAGTAGAAGGGACATATCAGAAATGCAAATGCACCATCAAAATTGAAAGCTGATGCTGATCAGTGCATGCCTAAAAGTGTGGAATTTTGACATGGACCTGTTTGATATTAAAGTACTGTCTTTTTTTTTAGTTATATTTTTTTTGTAGTTATTATAAAATAAAAAGTTAATAATATATAGTAAATATAATTTTTTAAATAATAATTTTAAAAAAAATAATAAATATATAATAATTTTTTTATTATATAAGTATAAAAATCAAATCAACTTAATTTTTAAGTTATATCTTTCAAGATACAAATGTATAACCTCAGCCGCGAAGTGAAGAGTTGATCGAGTCATTTTTGCGGGCTCTGATGAAGTTTCAAACTATCACTGTTGCGGATTGGCTTTCATGTTGTGCAACAATAGATATTGATACATACCTAAAACATGGTTATAATATTCAGTGAAAAAGACACAAGAAACTCTGCATATGGCCACATTCTGATTCCAAATTTCAAATCAAAGCTTCAACTAGCAGCCTCTGAGTTAACAATTAAGAACATATATAAGTATTAATCAATTGGGAATATTTTCTCATCTCCTACTTATATAATTAGGCTGGTAGCTAGAGCTAAGACGGATACATGTCGAATCTCAGACTCAGTCAAAGTTTATAGGTACTGACTCGCAAGTCAACAAGCTAACTCCTATTTTATTTTTTAATGGGAAGCTTAGTGGATGAGTGACAAACTGAATATGTATTATGTAAATATTGGTAGGCAGAACCGCTTAGTTACTCTTTTATAATATTTTGCTTTTCATTATTCACACGAGCTTCCATTTGATACCATTAACAATTTCAAAATATTCTACGATTAAAGTGAAAGAGAAGAATATATATTCATTTTTAGTTACACATTCAAAATCTAGAAGATAATCAATCACATATACGTGGACTTCACCATGATTAACACGCCAATTAATACAAAGGGACACTCATGCTTTCAATTTTTTATCCAAAAGATGCCCCATTATGAATATTTAAATAACAAATTAACAAATTAAAGGGCTTCCACCTAAGTACCTTCGATATCTAGTTTGATCATTCAAAGTTTTCTTTTTCAGGTGAATCTATTGATTATTCAATGAGCCGGAGTATACCATACACAACTTGAAGATCCAAAATATTATTTACACACTCCTTCACTTTTTCCACAATTCCATGAATAGATATAATCTAACACCTTTTGAACGAATGAAAGCACATATATAAAATGCAATTGGATAAAAAGATCTTTATAATAATACATAAACCCACTTCAAAGTTAGGTTTCTTTTCAAGTTGTATCTTTTAGAATGCAATAATTTGTGTTTGTTTACGTGGAGAATATTGACCACACTAAGCCACTACTCACTTCTCACAAGTCACAAGCGTAAGTTGAGAAAGAGAGATCGAATTCGAGATAATTGCATGTCACATTAGTATTAGAATAAAATGTTACTGAGAGGACCAATATAATCATAGACATAGCCTACAACAATTATAAGAAATAAGTAGTATGAATATCGCCAATCGAATCCCATCAATAACTAAAACTCAAATCCTTAACTGTTTGTATTGCTAATGGGTTATGAGCCCATAGGCTCATAAAAGTATGAATCTAAGAGTGTGTTTAAAATTAAGGTGCTGTACAATTGTCGTGAAAAAATATATGTAATTATAAAATAAAAGTTAATAATATATAATAAATATAAATTTTAAATAATAATTTTAATAAAAATATTAAAGATATAATAAATTTTTATTATACAAATAAAAAATCATATTAACATAATTTTAAATTATAATAATTAATATTTATTAAATATTTTACTACTATATCTTTTACGGTACAATTACCCAACCCTAATCCCAAAACGCACACTCCATCCTCTCTTTTATCATATCCCTATTGCTGCACCGGCAACGAAAGTATAATTAATGAGAAACGGTGTCTCAATATCCATATGCTTTTTATATGATTGAAAGGTTTTCAAATCAACTTTTTACACAGACGCCAGAGCAGACCAAATCCCTAAAAGATAGCAAAGGCGATGTGGTAGTGGTAGTAGTAGTAGTAGTATATATAATAGGAGTAGGGTAAGTATATATGAGTGAACCGGGTGTTGAACAACGACTGGTGAGCGAGCCTTTGCCTAACCAAACATTCTTTCCTGCATCATCCATCGCCGTGATTCTGCAAAAGGGTTGCCTTGTACAATAATAATAACTTATAGTTTTTTAATCTATAATAATAATATTAACATTTTAGGTAAATTACGCTAGAGAGGTCCCCGTGTTTTACTACGTTGTCTGATCCTTTTTTTTTTTAGAGGCGAAGCCTGAAAGGTAGCGCCATAAATTAAATTAAATTAAATTAAATTCAACAACGGAACAGCTCAAGCAGATGCCAATTAAATGGATGAGATCGATAGACGGCGCGGCATAATCATTGCAACTGCCAACATTTTCACATTTCATCAGTTACATCTCTTGCCTTCTTTAATTAATTAATTAATTTTCTCTTTATTTATTTATAGTATATATATATATCTTTCAGAAGAAAATTAATAATATATATAATCTGTAATTGAAGCAACAGTTAGAAATTAGAATAGAAAGCAAAATGTATAGTTACCAACATTAATTAATTAAGAACCCTCTCTTTGCAGCCTTTTCAATTTCGCTCACTTGTAATGGCGAAGGAAAATTTTCTCTCAAAAGAAAAATGGTTGAGAAACTTTCCTAATTAAACACACACAAAAAACAAATCAATATTACTTGAATTTAGCAAAATGCATTCAACGGCCGTGAAATTTTACTTTAAAATTGAGCTTCATGAGCTCAAATTCAAGATGTATAAATAATGTATTGAATGGTCAATTTTAAATTATCTCTCCGACTATCTACAAATCATTAAAACACAAAACAAAAAAAAAGACACCAAGCAAGCATAAGCATAAGCGTACCCTTCTTTAAGTAATTACCGATGGAAGAGGATCCCGGGATCAACAAATCAAGCTTTTTGCATATTCTGGGAATTGGTGGGGTCATTGATGCTGAGGCATGTTCGAAAGAAAAGCACTGCAGCTGTAGTAGGATCAGTTCCAGCATTAAATGAGATGTGAACGTGCAGTAGCCCCCTCGCTTTAAATTGCATAGCCTCCATCCAAGCCGATGTCCAATTGTAAGTGTCAATGATTTAATGATCTTCAAGACAAAGAAAATGAATCCACTGGCACCACAGAGGAACGTCACATCACATTCTCCAATAACTGAATGTATCTTGTTCGGCAAAAAGCATTATTAGTTTTCGTGTGGTTTTAAGTTAATCTTTGAGTGAGTGATTATTTAGGGGAGCTGACAACGCATCAATTACGATTGAAGTAATCGGTGGATTTTTTTTTTTATGAAGTCCTAAACTAGGAAATTTTGATTGAATTAAAAAAAAAAAATTTTAAGTATTAGTCTTGATTAATGAGTCGAACTGATGTAATTAATTGATTCAACTTAATTTGTCGATTTATACAAGTGTTCTTAATTGAATCGAAATAAAGGACCATTGTAATTGTGTCACGATGATAATTGCTCTTCCAGGAGGATCCATTGAATTGATGATGATTTTCATCTGTACTCTTGTGTGAATGCAAATGGGCAAATGGGTGTAGGCGCTTTCTTTAAGAGCATAGGCAGCGGCATGGTTGGTTGTTTGAATGGCTGGGACAAATCGGTGAAAAGACCTGATTGATGACTTGACATTTATTCCTGTGAGGGATGGGCAGGGAATGAATGAACGTTTCATCTTTCATCCGTCAATGGAGAATGTTTCTCACGCACCCGTTTGGCTCGTGTGGCTGGCTTTGGGCAAGCTGAAGCTTCATAATAAAAACAAATTAATAATAATAATAATAATATGCCACTTCCTTTCTTGGGATAACAAAAAGAATTCAGATGATCGGATAAACTCAAGTAGAATTGGTAAAACTTCAGCTTGAAAACCTTATTGCTTTTGACGAGTGTCTGATTAAAGGCAAAATTGTTGCTTTGCTTCCACCAACTCCGCGTGAAAAGGCAATTTGATGAACAATGCATGGCGACTGGATTCAACTCTCTCATCTGGATTTTTGTTTTTGTTTTCTTCCCCCCCCCCCCCCCCCCCCCCCCCCCCTCCGAATGATATTACAATTATTTGGAGTCTAAAATACAATCAACTATGGCTCGACATAGACATGGATGAGCTCATTTGCTGAGCATAGCTCAAAAAATGAGTTTAATCCATAAAATATATAGAGAAGAGTTAAAAATATCTACGTTGTTTAATAAAATGAAATTTACTTCATAGTTTAGATATTCTTAAGAGATGAACGAATCCCACAAGATTTAAAGTCTTATTTAGTATTGAAGTTATATAATTATAGCTTAACACTAAAATTTTTTATAAATATTATCTATTGTAACTTAGAAACCATGTGACTTTGATCTACCATTTATATAATGAAAATTTTATATAATTATTATTTTTATTAAAATTATTATTTAAAAATCATATATACTACATGCTATTAACTTTTATTTATTAAAGTTTTTGTCCTACAGTTTTTATAGTTTAAAAATCACAATATTTCAATATAAAAAAGGACCTTAAACTCGACTACTTCTTTTCGATCTCTAAAGAATCTCATGTTGTTTCTGTCTAGATTTCTTCGCCTTATTTGCCAGTGCATTTTATTTGTTACAAAGATGTCTTATTTTCTATTGCTAATGCTATTGGAAAGCCTCCCACGGGTTGACCATGCTACTGCTGCTGTTAATAGGCCCTCAATCGCTAGAGTTCTGATTGAATATGATGTTTTGCGGCCGTTGTTGCTTAGCAAGGGATAATGATGGTTTTTGGCAGGATGCCATTTTTAAGTGTGTTCCTTCATATTGTGCTTCATGTAAGCATCTTGAGCACTTTGCTGATAGTTGTTTTGTTTTCAATCCTAGGCTCCGGAAGTCCCAACAGCCTATTGGCCAGGTGCAAGATATTTGTTGCTCCTGATAAAGGCAAGACATCTATGCTTAATGTTGCTATGCACCTAAGGACAAATTGTGAGAAGGTTTGGCCTTTGAGGCCTAATGGTAATAAGGGTGCAGATGCTCGACCACATGTTTCTTAGGACACTGTAAAGGATGGGTTTGATCTTATTCCTGAGCAGATAGCTCAGATAATGATGGTTTGACGGATCCTATTGCTTTGAGAGATAAAGATGGATGTGTTGAGGTAGTTAACCCTCATTCTTCTATTCAGGATGATCTATGTATTCAGAGGGCTTCCATTGGTACTACTTTTTTTCGAGCTATAATTAAGGATATTCGATCCATGGCCATGGGTTTTAATTCCATTATACAAATATCTATTTTCAATCGGATGAGGAGCTTAGCTCGTATGGGAATCCTGTCGATGATGATTATTTTGCGTAGGGTTTTGGAGGGCATGATCTTGACCCCGACTTATGTGTTGTTGGCCCGCATTCCTCTAGTTTGAAGAAATGTTTCCCATTAGTTACTGGTCACAAGTATCATAGGTGGTTCTCTAAGCGTTTGCATTAATTAATTATTTTTAACTTCTTATTTGTTCTCATAATGTTTTTGTTATTTTTTCTATTTGTTAGTTGTGTTGTTCTTCTGCTTGAAGGTTTTGGTTTATATTCATTTTCCATATGTATTTTTTTTAATAATTTATTGGTAAGGGAATTCTGTCGAACTCCTACCCTAGGATGATTTTAAATAAATTAGAAAAAAAAGGGATCTTAAACTCTAATCAAGAACATTGCTTCATCATCGGACCTCTTTGGCGTGGGTGGCATCTTTTAACAGGATTAAATTAGCTGGAAATCAAACTAACTAATGTTCACTATCTATAAATACTTTAAGTTGCTTTTGCTAATTCAAGACGGTGTATTTTTCTCATGATTTTCTTGCAAACAAAGAGATTACTTGCAAGAGAGCATTGCTTTGTTGTGTGGACAAAATACAGGTGTAGCCGAAGTAGATAAAATAGGCTTTTTGGGTCGTCTTTGGGAGTGATAAAGAAATGGCTATACGCTATATCCTACACATGCCGCCGAGACAAGCCGTGTTATGATTAAGAGCTCATTGGAATCGCTAAGACCAATCATATGTCAAACATGCACAGCCCCAATTCAATTAATCCGCACGCATGCCATATACATAAATAATCCACACTCAAAGTTAGGCTAAGCATAGCACTTTTCAGCCTATATGACAAAGCATCAGTATATATATTATCTATTTCTACTAATTTTAATGTTGATTTGAACCAAAAAGGCATTGCTTGTGTACTTAGCCACCAATGATTGCGTTTTTTGTTTAAATAATTGCAATTATAAAATTCAATGTTATTAGGACTCGACTAGCTTACAGAATCTGTAAGGTACAGACTGCAGCATCAGCCGTTGGATGTGGTTGGATGTGGAGTGAGAAACCAAACAATAGAAAATCGGATGGTGGGATGACGGGAGATGTTTGTTACAGAATCTGTACCATAGACAGGTCCATGTTATTAATATAAAAAAAAGTTCGTGAAAACTTTTTACCTCAGCTTTCTTATAAGCTTTCGCAATAATAATGGTTTTTTTATAACTAGAAAGCAACCTAGACTTGTGTATCCTTGATAGATACTTTCATCCCCTATTATATTTTAAGGAAAAAATAAATTCATAATGGGACTGGAGCCACGTCATTCCGCAACGAGGAATCTGGTTTATAGCATCCAGCCAGATGGATGACGCGATTTAGGACGATAATTAAAAAATTAATAATAAATTGAATCCATATTCATGATGATTCTATAAGCTAGTCGAGTCCTCTATAACAGTTTGATCTTATAATGGAAACATCTCCACGATTAATAACAACTTCGCGTACAGCATATACGAAAGCTTTTACATGCCTTGTAAACATTGCCTCACACAAATGGCTATGAATTGCTATATTTCTCTTCATTTAAAGATTTAAAACAAGATACAACCCAAAACACATGTAAATTGTTGTGGCAAACGCTCTTTCTTAATGTTAAGTTGATTTGATAGAGTTAAAAAAAAAATTGAAGTTCACTAAAACTAATTAGATGGTACGTTAAAATTATTTTACACTGACATTTTTTAAAAAAATAAACCTTACACAATCTTAAAGCCGAAAGGTAGGAGATATTAGTATGTTAAAAATAATTTTCATTCTTTTATTATATTTTGGGTGCGTTTGGGATTGAGGTTGGACAGCAACACTAAAATTTTTAGTAAACACTAGCTGCTGTAGCTTGAAGAATATGTTGATATGATTTTTTATTTATATAATGAAAAATCTATTATATCTTTAATAATTTTATTAAAATTATTATTTAAAATTTATATTTATTATATATTATTAATTTTTATTTTATAATTATAATTTTTTTTCTACAATAACTATACTTTTTAAACTACAACATCTCAATTTCAAACACATCATTTATCTTAATATTTCTTTGTTGTTATTTCTGTTTTAGCTGTAATTTTTATGATTTTGTATAGTTCCAGCTAATCAGCTATAATACGTATTTCAGATTCTGGATCTCTTATGTCGTGTATTTTCTAACAGTATACGAGGCCTAGTATTATTGTCATTAAATGAAACTCCTTGATTCTGGCAACATGTTAAGACACGTGTAAGCCATGGGATAATTGTGCAGGAGCTCCTATTTTGTCTCCCTCTTTGGCCTTTTTGTCTTACTTCATCATCTCTATCCACATTTCTCTCTTTTTAAGATTTTTATAACAATTTAAGAAAAATCTTTATAAAACACAACAGTTGTTTATATCTAAGCATCGCTTTTCTTAAAAAAAAAAAAGAAAAAAAGAAGAAGCATCACTGTTAAGTCTTTTATCCTCCATATTTATTAGCTTTTTCAACTCAACAAAAAGAAAGTCAATATTTTGAATATGCGTATTAAAATATTTTTGGAGTCTATAAATAGTGGCCTGTACCATTGAGCTTTATCCTTGTGAAACAAGAAAAGTTAAAAGATTTTCTCAAACCCCTTTCTGTAGTGTGGGAATACAAAACAAAACAAAACCCACTAAAGCAAAAATCTTTGTTGAAAACAATGGAAATGGAGGGGAAAATCCAGAAGAATTCGAGATTCAAGAGGGTTTGTGTGTTTTGTGGCAGCAGCACTGGCAAGAGAAATTGCTATAGTGATGCTGCCATTGACTTAGCACATGAGCTGGTACCCTTGTCACCTATTCACAAACAATATTCAAGGCTTAACACTTTCTTCTTCTCTCTAACATTGTGTACTTTCTTTTCATTTTTTTTGGTATGTGCAAAGGTTGCTAGGAGGCTGGATCTTGTCTATGGTGGTGGTAGCATTGGGTTGATGGGGTTGGTTTCTAAAGCTGTTCATCATGGTGGAGGAAATGTTATTGGGTAAACGTTCATGAAAGAAACTGCTTTTTCATCGTTATGCGACTTTTTTTTTTCTTTATCCATCTCATCACATCAGCTAACCCTTGAGTATTTTTTTTTTTTTTTTTGGGCTGGGGGGGCTAATGTTCACTCTAGGATCATTCCAAGAACTTTGATGAACAAAGAGGTATTGGGAAAATCCTTTTTTTCCCGGTTTTTTGAATATTTGATTCTCGGGTGTAAATTTTGGTCCTTTAACTAATATGATGATGTTTAACAAAGATAACTGGTGAAACGGTTGGAGAAGTGAGGCCGGTAGCAGACATGCATCAAAGGAAAGCAGAAATGGCCCGCCACTCTGATTGTTTTATTGCCCTTCCAGGTCCCATATTTCTCCCTTTTTGCCCTCATCAGACACAACATTCGAGCTTTTTTGTTCTCGTTATGATCTATGCTTTTGTTCAGGTGGATATGGAACTTTGGAGGAGTTGTTAGAAGTAATCACATGGGCTCAACTGGGTATCCATGACAAGCCTGTATGTGTTGCAAACAAACCCAAATCTGTAAAAATCCTATCTTTTGGTTAAATAACTTGAGTACTTTTTGTGTTCATTGTAATGATATGAGCAGGTGGGTTTATTGAATGTTGATGGTTATTATAACTATCTTCTCACTTTCATTGACAAAGCCGTTGATGATGGCTTTATCAAGCCTTCTCAGCGCAACATCATTGTCTCAGCACCAAACGCCAAAGAACTTGTTCAAAAACTTGAGGTGGGGATGTCTTGTTTCACTCTTTTTTTTTTCTTTTTTTTTGTTTTTTGTTTCATCAAACAGTTGTTTAATTATCTTGGTTAATTTTGATTAGGAGTACGTGCCTGTGCATGATGGAGTGATAGCCAAAGCAAGCTGGGAGGTTGACAAACAACAAGCACAGCAGCAAGTGGGGTTCAAGGCTACAACTTTGCAGACTGAGGTCGCTAGCGCTCTATAAAAGAGAGACAGATATCTAAAGATGAAGAAAAAAGTTGGGGGAAAATTTATTTTAGGTCTTTTGCTTTTATCATTTTGATGCTTTGGGTCATATACCAAGTGTAGTATAATGGTATATGTAAGGTTTGAATGAATTAATGACTTGGGAGATAAAAGGAGACTAGAAAGTGACAAAAGTGGGCCTCTCTTTTTATTTTTTTGGGGATGTTAAAAGAAGCTCGAAGAAGGCAAAAAAGCTAGCTTTTTTAGGTGGGTATGAATTATGTGATCATTAAGCATTTTTAAGCTTGTACTTTGGTATCTGGAATTATGGCTAACAACAAGAAGCTTAAATCCAAAAGACAGCAGCTTTATTCTCTATCCAGATTCCAGTGTGCTTTCTTTGCGCAGCATCATGCACGATGCATTGCTTATTGCTGGTGTTATCAAGTTCTCTCTTTCCTCTGCCAGTTTTTTAAGGTACTGTCATTGATTTTGATGCTGTATGCAATTGCATCACTTTAGCAACATTCAATTTTTATGAGGCCTAGGTGTTATGGTGTATGGACTATACTCACTTTTTCTTATACCAAACTCGTGTTTGTTTTTGGTTGGACTCATGGTTGAGTGTTACCAGAGTACTGCTACAGCTCATGCTGCAGCAGGGGCCAATGAGTTTTTGAACTTTAGCTGCAGCCTGGACTTTTGTTTGCTTTGGTGCTACTGCAAAAAAGCAAATGTGGGGAGAGAGAGAGAGAGAGAGATGATGACCTGGAAAATTAGATCAAGGAAAAAAAACGGAGAGAACTGATCAATCAATGTTGAGTCAACAATCCCCAGACCAAACTTTTCATCTTTTATTATCACAAAAATAGCACATCCGTAATAGGCAAACCTTAATGGTTTTAGTAATGTTACTCAAATAATCAGTATACTACTCTGGTATGACAAAGACCTTGCTTAAGGCGAGAGTCATTTTTCACGCCCCCACTTGGCCTTTCATTGCTTAATCTATTGCCCAAAGGAAGGTTTCATATTTATTTTGTACTTGATTTGATGTGATAGTTGCTAACTAGATTTCAAAAATGGAAGTTGGTGTTGCGTTTGATATGTTGTGACAAACTTTTGAAACCCCAAATTTTCTCCTCTTTAGTCTTTTCTTACCATTTTCTCTAGTTAGTTTAGGATATCTCGCTATATCAAAACATTTGTACAATGATCTAACAAATTTCACACGCCTATTTTAATAACTTGATTTGAGGTCTTAAATTTGTCTCGAGAATCATTAACGAGTTCTTGAGTACTACTTTCTCTACTCGCTTGAAGAAACTTATATAAAGCATATGTGCCTAAGGCTACCCTCAATTAGATTTATCAACTTATGGGTTATAAAACAGAAAATTTGGGGCTTGTAATGGAAAATTGTAACAAAACATGCAACATACTTGAGAAGTTGAGATATAACATGTATAAAACATTCACCAAGTGAAAGAGAGAGGCATGAGAATTATGGGATGTCCAGGATTTTGGGGCAATGTGACAACAATTGGGGACCAGTTAAGAAATTTGTGTAGTTTTGTATGGCTTTTTAGCCTTGTGGTTGTGGCCTGGCCTCTCCTGCTAGTTGGTCCTTCCCTTTGATAAAGGCAATAATGACACAGAGAGTGCCGCCCCTTGAAAGCTTTTATCATCTCTTATGATTATAGGTCAACTGGCCGAAGGGCAGGCGGTCGTTTTTAACTGAATAGTAGGGACCAGCTGACCAAGCCCCATTAAATTAACGCTTTGAAATTGTGGTGTTGTATTTTTTAAAAGTATAGTTATTATAAAAAAAATTATAATTTCTTTTAAAAAAATTATAATTATAAAATAAAAATTAATAATTTAAATAAAATATAAATTTTAAATAATAATTTTGAAAAGATTATTAAATATATAATAAATTTTTTATTATACAAATAAATAATTATATCAAGATAATTTTTAAGTTACAACAACTAGTATTTAACAAATAATTTAACACTGTAATTTTTAAGTTACAACTATTAACCTCAAATGCACCCTAAACTCATTTAAAATAAGGGAGAACACAAATAATTTGTAATCATTTAGGGACAGGAACCAAGAAATATTTCTTGCAACATTTTCGAAACTTGACTTTGAGGTGCCAAGGTTACGTGAACCTGAATGTGGAACAAGTGACCTTGCTTGGAGAAAAACTTCAGAAAATTATGAGCCCAGAAAGTGGAAATATCCCCCAGTTGTTTAAAGAGAAAAAGCTTCAAACTAGAGGTCACAGATTATAAATTAGTGCAGCCTTTTTTTTTTTTGCCCCTATCTTTCGACAACGATGCGTCTAGGAAAAGCAGACACTAATTTTGAACAAATATTGAAGTGGAGTGGTACTATGTGAGTCAGAATCAAAGCCAAAAGTTATGGAACACAAAAAGGAAAACAGTTCTATTAGTCAAGGTGGTGATGATGCTCAAATAGTAGAAGCCTAAGATTCTAACCACTCAAAAGCTTTGATGATGCTCAAATAGTTTTGAAAGAATGGTTGCCTCAGACAGATTGAACGAGGGATGTAGCTAACAAATGTGAAAAGATTCAACAACAATACTGCTGCTCAGAAAGGTGAGGGAATTGGTAGCTTTCACTGTCTCTTCCATTCTTTATCTGTGCTATAACATTTTAAGTGGCATGTATCACTTGCTTGATCAGTTCAGGATCTTTCAATCCAACAAGTCAACGACAAAGCCACTAATCCAAACCACCCCACAGGCGCCTACCCAAACCCATCTCCTATTAATTTCACCACTCAATTTGTTTTGGCCATCTTTTATTTCACCACTAAATTTATTTTAAAATAAACTTAATTTAACAGATATATCCTTATATTATAAAATGGACAAATTCTCCCCCCCCCCCCCCCCCCCAACCCCAAAAAAAAAGGACGTGTGTTTTTTTTAAAACTATTTTCATCCTAAATTATTGTAATAATTTAGGCATTTATTGTATGGCCTATATAAATATTTTAAAATGAAGCCAATAATTTTTAATTCTCCATAGTGATAGAAGTTCGACAACCTAAAAATTTCATGAGAAATTATGCTGTAAAGACATTTTGTTAGTTTATTTGTAAACTAATAATCATTAGAAATATACACGTTTGGTTAAAATTAAAAAAAAAAATGCTGAAGCTAAAATAATTTTATGGTAATTTTGGTCCTTTTATCTTAAAAGTCTAAGAAAATTAGATTAATTTTATTTTTATGCAGGGATTTTAATTTTTTTTTAAATTAATTAGGTAATAAGAGTGCAAGTTATTGATTGTGCAAAGTTCAAACTTCTTATTTACTTGAAAATTTTAAAATAAAATATTTTCTGTGATTATCTTTTTGAATCGAAGGTGTTTACAAAAATTATTGGGAGGCCATTACCAATATCTAAAGCAGGCTTTAGATTTTACAAAAGTAGCCCAACTGATACATTTGGGCCGTCAACAGATGTAAATTTTCAATCTCATGAGGTCTTCGATTCTCGTACACTCTTAGTTGCAAGTCAATTCTACTTTAATTTCTTTCTTCTCTTCTTGTGGTAAGTCAATTGTCGTAAGGGTCTCTGACCTTAAGCAAGTCTGGGCTGAAAAGACCTATGATATGTAATTATGTATATACAAGCTACAAGGCGGGGAGGGTGAGGAAAAGAGAGGACAATGGTATCAATAAATCCGTCCAAATCGGCCCACTGCAGGTTATTTTGTGGGTTGCGGGTATATTTGGTATTATAAATTGAAATATGTATTAAGTTATAAGTGAATTTAGTATTAGTTAAATATCCAGCGGATACCCATATGGGTATCTGCCAACATGTAGCTTTTTTTAAAAACCTTTAATTTAATTTTAATTAAAAAATATTTAAATAAAAATAAATATAAAATAAATAATGTAAAGTGCAAATATTTGTGTAAGTTGCAAAGTGCCTAGGTCCTAACAGGCTTTAACTTAATGCATGAATTTTTGTATGAACTATTATTCTTTAGCTTAATGCATGAATTATTTCATTATTATAATTTTGTTCTTTGGATTAGTATTTAAAAATTATTATCCTTTAGAAAATATTAATCTTAATTATTATTATAGGAATCTTGTTGGATGGGTGCTAATGGTGATGAATGAAATGAAGATTTTCTGTTGAAGTTTGTGTTGAATGATTATATAAAGAGTAATGATACAGCCACAAACTCTTGTACAAACTTATTTTGTACAAATTGATGTGGCATGATAAGATTAGTTGAATTAAATATTACTTGGCCCACATGATTTGTTTTTATTAATTTATATTTCCATTCAACCAATGAATTAATGCCACGTCAGTTTGTACAAAATAAATTTGTACAAGAGTTTGTGGCTGTATCATTACTCATTTAATTCAACCAATCTTATCATGCCACATCAGTTTGTACAAAATAAGTTTGTACAAAAGTTTGTGGCTGTATCATTACTCTTATATAAAATGATAATTGTTATTTTTAGATACTAGTTTGTGGCTCTTTTTTTTTAGATTTGTGTATTTAATACTTAAATTTGAGAATTTGTATTGGATTGATGTTGAAATTTTAATTTTCCATTTACATTAGTTAAATTTAGAATTGAATATATTATTTGAAATGTTAGGCTATTATTATAAATTTACATATTGAACATTTGTGATTTTAAATGTAGAAACCCGCAAAAAATCCGTCAAGTACCATTATGGGTTTGGTAATTGTCAAAACCCGCAACGAGTTATGAGTGAGTTTGGTAATTTAAATTTTATGCAGGTGTAGGTTTGATGATGACAAACCCGTTGCGGGTGGTGTCTATTACCATCCTTCGTGAGGAATTCAAGAAATCTTTTAATGTTCATTCAAATAGTGTTGAATTCTAACGCACTTGCATGCTTACAAGGCCGCAAATGGCTAATGATCAAAGAAACAGCAAGCTGTTTACTTCATTTAAACCACATGCATGCTTTACTTGTGTGCTTATCATGCTTGCTTGGCTTCGGTGAGCATATATAATGTGAATAAATTGAATCAGGTCTCATTGTTTCACAAAATTAAAAGCCCAGGCAGAACAATTGAAAGAGAGAAACCGAGAGAAAAGGGAAGAAAAAGAAAAGAAAAGAAACAAGAGGAAATTGAAAAATGAGAGTGGAAAAGGAAGCCAAAGTTGAAAAGTTACTGGAAATGGAATTGGACAATTAGTTTTTATATTAGTTCTGATAGTTTTTTTTTTTTTAACCTTATGTTTTAGGAGAAATCAAAATATATAAGAATCAACAGGAGCCCCAATGAACTAGCAAATGAACCAGGATCTGTGAGTAAATTACTATTATTACTATTATGTATTCTGTGATGTATTGATGTTTGCTTGAATGATTTAGTAACATGATATGATTAAATGTACATATGTTATATGATTTATGATGTCATGAGATGATATTGCAAGTGATTAAATGTGTGCTCTTCTCGTTAGGTGCTCCGCACATTCGTACTAAGAAATATATTACTTTGCCCATACGATTAAGTTATTCTACCAAGCATACGAGGTTCAAATATATTTCACTGAACGACAGGTTCAAATTGTATAGTAATGCATGTTTCACATTTATTTATTTATTTTGACTATATTGAAGGGCTTTTTCCTAAAATCAATAATATTAGACATTCCAATATTTGAATCTTCACTTGAGTCTCTATACTATATATTACTCATCTAGTGGATGTTAGATTCGTAACTTATAAAATTACTTTACCATCAATCACTAATTAAACACTTTTATCTACTTTGTTCCTAAAATTAAATTAAAGCTAAAAACAGTTTATGAAATTGGGAAATTACGACATAATTATCAAATTCTCAACTTCTTTTTGTCGTGATTCCAAATCTTCAATTCCGAAAGCTTAGCCGCATTGGTAAGTAAATCAACCAACGAAAGTCCCTATCTTTTTCATCCTCTATCACTCAGATCCAACAACCGTTTCTGGCTGGGGAGGGAATTCCCATCTTCGACCAATGTCTTTTCATTTTCATTCCTATCTTTAAGTTTCTTTTTAAATTTTTCTTCAACTCTTCAAGGCTCTTTCCAATGGATCTCTTGATAAGACCACTCCGGCGTTTAGATTGGAAGAGTATTGGAAGTTGTTGTATCAACTTTAATTTTGGTGCATAGAGGTTTCATGGTCTTGTAGGGATGGTTTTTGTATAGGTTTTCCAATGAGAATTTTTGTAGAGGTGGCTTATTCTTTTCCTTTTTTGTATCCTTATTTGCTTTTTTTTTTTTTTTTTAATGGTGGGGTAGTATTCGAATGATATTGATTTTGCTGAAGAAGCTACCTTGCTGCATGCTAGTAAGATTAGTTTATCTGTAATGGTTGTCAAATTGGATTCGGTATGCATGGTGCAAAAGCAAGATTTTGATATTCATCATGAGAATTTTGAGTTGTTCTGATTTTTTTTCTTAAAGGATGAAAATTTTTTCATTCCACTTTACTTGTAATCTTTAAAATTTTAGACGACATGATTTATGATAGTTTCCATTAACAAACAGGGGGGGGGGGGGGGGGGGGGGGGGGAAGCTGCCATCATTTTCTCTGTTGCCAATGTGTCATTTTCGTCGACATGTGAAATGGTTTTTCAAGGTTGAAAATATGGGGCTCCTAAGCGGCAATTTAGTTGGTGGATTCGACACAATTTGCGCATCAACATGAGCTAGCTTGGCCCATCCAAAAATCCCCTTTCGCTTCCAATTCTAACCCATGCAAATCACCTTGTCCTAAATACAATCACAAGATCAATGTCGTGAGGATTGAGGGCAAAGGAAACACAACGCGAAATGTCTACGATAACGATTGTCGATTGAATTGAAATTAATTTAATACACAGTTGCTTTGATCCATGATATTATAAAATAGAAACCGTGAACTTTGATTAGGGCTCGAGAAAGGGAAACCGTGTTTTCTTTAATACCAGTAACTGCACTTTTTAATGAAAAAGCCACCGGCAGTATCATGATATGAGTTCCAGAAAGTAACATTGCCATTTGCCAAGAGCAACAGGAATAATGAAGACTCCAAGAAATTGCATGGAAATTTCTTAGAAGCTACCGTTTTGTTATTTCAATTCAACCAAAATTAGAGTTTAAAAGTAACGACAATAAATTGGAAGAAAACTTAGAATTTTTTTTTCCCCGGAATAATAAATAAGAAGGATAGAAGAAGAATATGTTCTACTTTCTTCTGATCCGAATTTTTCTGAAGTTTTCAAAAGTTTTGTATAATGTGTATATATTTACTGTCCAGGTAAAGATTCATTATATTCGCCATCTTTGCTCAAACTAATAGAAGCTTAAAATCAAGAGGGCATCCCACATCTGTTCGAAATAAAATTTAATTCATCGAACATAATTAAATTAAACTTTGTAAACATTAGTTAATTATATATCTAAAAAATATATACAAACCTGAATCACACGCATTATGATAATTGACAGTTATATATTATATAAATGAATTGATTTAGTTTAAAATAAATAAAACTCGAGAGAATATTAACTTCTTTTTTTTGGGGGGGGGGGGGGGCAAAGACTTAAATAGAGGGAATTACTCGAATAAAATAGAAAGTCTACGGCTAAACATATGACAATCAATTATCATTCACCTTAAAAGATAGAATGGGAAGACTTCTTTTTTTTCAGTCTTCGGAGAAGACTTCCAAGTCAAATCACTAATCAAAACCATGAAAAATATTATTATTTTTTGATTTCTAAATGTAACAAAACAAAACATTGCTGACAACGCGGAGTTGCTTTTGAAATTTTGTAGCATTATCTTGTTGGTTGTGGTCGCTGTACTAGAAGACTTTGAGAAATACAAACAAATTGACCCAATGCAGTATATCTGATGGATACATCGATCACATTCACTTTTCAAATTATTTACTCTTTTAAAACTATGATTTGCACCAATTATGCGATTCTTTAATTTATTCATTAAACAGGCATTCCCTTCTGAGTTGGTGATACAGTAAAAGTGTTAATTAGTTTAATTAGTAAACTTTTTTAGGAAGATCTTATTTTGATTGTTAAAATAAGCTTGAGGTTGAAACCATATTCATATGGTATACGTAAGATACTGTATTTTGGATGGAGAATTTCATTTCAAGATAATTTATTATTAAAGAAAACATATTGTCCCAAAAAAAACGAAAGAGGGGTTCTCAGTGTCAGTATATGTTCACCAATCTCTTCTACCTTCGAGTTTCTCGAACATGCTTTGAAGGTTAAATCCATTTAAAAATTAAATATGTCAACATATTGTACAGCTGTTCTACCAAGTTTATTCAAATAGTTCGTACGTTTAAATCCTTTTTTATTTGATTGAGTTCTTCTCATTTTCTAATTTTTTAAGTGAAGAAATTAAGATCGAGCCTTGTTGAGATTAGACCAACCTGGGCATACTCACATTGAAATAAAATATTGAAATGCTTTTCATAAGTAGCGATTCGTTTAATCGATAAAATCTATTAAAACAAAAACAAGGATTTGAGTTTCGAATTAGCTCATAATAGAGTTGGAGAGGACGTAAGTTTTTTAAGGAACGACTAGCCTAACCAGAGATGCACCAATAAGTTTGTCACGTAGGTCCACTTTTGTTTTAGTAATCAATACCCACCAACAATGGAAGTATCTAATTTGCCTTTGACACTTACCTCGCAGTAGCTTTTTGATCCGGGATTTAAAGTGTGAGAAAAGTTCGAAAAAATTTTAAAACCTCATACTTTTAAAAATTTAAAATTTAAAATGATTAAGCCGCATGATTTATGCATTTTTCTAGATGTTTCCGCATCTTAAAATTCTAGATTGAAATATTTCTACACACGTATATATATATATTCAAATTTAGAATTTTAAAGTGCGTAAAAGTTCGAAAAAATGTATAAATCTTGTGGTTTAAGCATTTTAATTTTTAAGTCTCTCAAACCCCACAGTTTTATAACTTACTAGAATTTTTCCCACGCTTTAAAATCTAATATATGTATGTATGTATGTATATGTATTCTCTCGATAGATTGAGGTGGAGTCTACAAACCTAGAAGCTCATAATGATGCAAAATTAAGCATTATGACCATTTCAATGTTGAAATTACTTGCAGTATTGCGCAGACAAGACTCTCTGACCCTTACATTTGAAAATATACCAATATTTTTTCTGATATCCATGAGACTTGAACTCCTACCCGTACAAGAGAGAAAAGAGGTGATTCAACATGAGGTCCTCATTACATGTTTCTTAATTCCTATGGCATACTTGATTGTTCAAAAAATTTGATCAAATTATGTGGCAGAAATTTACTTGGAAAAAAAACCCCAACTGCCTGGAATTTCCAAGTAAAACACCAAAAACTAACGAAAACGTGTTCTCTTGTCCACATCACAGGATGAAATCAATTTCAGTCACTGCAGACTTTAATAAGCGTGTGGACTCCACCATTTTCCAATCCCCCACATAGTTCCAAAATTTCCAAGACTTCATTTTCCAAGTTCCCTGCTCTTTCATGACTTAGTCTTCTGTGTCTTTAAAATATCTAACTTATATATAGCCTTTCAATACGTGCTTACATTTACATGTATCATCAGCATTTACATTCACTTACACTTCCAGTTTCAGACAAAATTTGAACTCTCTAGTAGATAAAATGACACCAGAGCTTGAGCTTCCAGGGTTCCGGTTTCATCCTACAGAAGATGAACTTCTCAATTTCTATCTCAGGAACATTGTTTTTGGAAAAAAATCACATTTCGATATTATCGGATTCCTTAACATATATCACCATGATCCCTGGGAGTTGCCTGGTATGCATGTAATTATATATACTGTTACATTTCTGAAAAGTTTCATTTAGTTACATTGAAACAATTTTATTTATTTTTTTTTTTTTTTCACTCGGTTTTGTTTTACAGGATTGTCAAAGATTGGAGAGAGGGAGTGGTACTTTTTTGTCCCAAGAGACAGGAAGCATGGAAGTGGTGGAAGGCCAAACAGGACAACTGAACATGGATTCTGGAAAGCTACAGGTTCTGACAGGAAAATTGTGAGCTTATCGGATCCGAAACGCGTAATCGGCCTGAGGAAAACTCTTGTTTTCTATGAAGGCAGAGCACCAAAAGGTCACAAAACTGACTGGGTCATGAACGAATATCGCCTTCCTGACGGTTGCCCCTTGCCCAAGGTACCGAGTTTTTTTCAATTTGTTTTAGTTGCTTCACCAGATACTTAAAATCTCTCGGGATTCCATTACTTGTTTTAGGATTTGAATTCTACTCACATCAGGAATTGTTTTAGGATTTGAATTCTACTCACACCAGGAATTTTTAAATGCAGGATATTGTACTTTGTAAGATATACAGGAAGGCAACATCTCTAAAGGTCCTGGAACAAAGAGCTGCAATGGAGGAAGATCAAATGAAGACAAGTTTCACTTCACCTTCTCCACCGTCACCGACGTTGGATACCAGCTCTTTTTGCGGCCAACCAGAAGAATTATTGGGACCGATTAGTCTACCCCATGTGATGCTCAAGCAAGAAGAACAAGAAGTGTCAATGGTACAAGGAACTTATACGGAGGAGAAAACTGTGTCAACAGCCACATCTTTGCAATTGCCACAAGGGAAAATAAATTTGCCAGAGCTTCAAGTTCCGAAAATGAATACGGATTGGAGCCAGGATCCCATTTGGTCACAGCTTAGTCCCTGGCTTCAAAACATTGCACAAAATTTGACCCCTTATGCTAGTATTCTCAATTGAGACCAGTACTATTATATGCCCAGCTAGTTTTTCTTTCAATAATTTTGGTCTGTAACCTGTAGATAGATTTTGTTGTCATCCTATTGGTGACTTTTTTCCTGCTCATTGAGAAAGCTTGAACTGAGAACTACTAATTAGTTGTCAAGAGTTTTTGATCAGCATTGGTCTAAGCTGGGATTCTGAAATTTAATTCACTTGATAAGCATAGCCCCCCGTAGTTAACATTTTGCATTTAAAATTGTTCAATAATGCTGACGCATTTTCAGGATCTAAAATATTTTGATAGTAAGTCCTCAGCCTGTAAATAAAAGTTAAATCTGTAAACGTAATTGATTGTTTAAAATACGTATATGGTACATTTTGGAAACAGCAATGCTAGGCTTTGTTATCGAGTTTCTGTAATTAGTGTCTGGTAATGCAAATGTTCATCTGTATCAGGCACATGACTACTACTACAATTTATGGTAAATTAATAAGAAATAATGACTCACCAGATGCAAAGCCACTCCTCCTCCTCGGAAGCCTAGCGAAATCAAATATTGGAAAGCGTATTTTAAACTTTTATCTATACATGAACAATGGTGGACACACACACCAAAATTAAGAGAGCTTAGTTAAAAAGATTTTAATTTAATTTGGGGTGCTTTTTTATTTGTTTTAAATATTTTGTAATAAATTATTTATCTTAAATGCTGAATTATGTGGCTATTAGGATTTGAACCAATGTTGCATTTACTTACCGATTAGGGAACCGGAATTCGAAATCAGAATTATTAACAGCGTTTACTTCATAAAATAGAATAAAAAATCAAAATTAAAATTATGCAGCCCACCATAATTTGGGAATGGGGGAATGAGAGAATTATTCCCAAGGAGAGGGTTGGGAATGAGTCTCCCATTTTTGAGATTGACCATTTTGCCCCCTTCCCCCCCAAAAAATAAAAATACCCATTTTGTCCTCATTTATAATTAATTAATTTATTATTATTATAATTAAATATATTAAATATATTATTTAATAATAATAATTATTATTATTATTATAATTAATTCTTATATTATTATTAACTAATTAATATAATTATTACTATTAATTAATATGTTAATATATTATTAACAATAATATATTAATAATTATAGTTCTTGAATATAAATCGAAAAAAACTGAAAATTTATTTTTATTATGGAATTTAGTTGTTGTTGTTGTTGTTATTTTTATTATTATTTATATTATTATAAAATTTATTGTTGTTATTATTGTTATTATTTATGATTTATTACTATTATTTATTTATTTATTATTTTAATTATTATTCTTATCATCATCATCATCAAATGACAATAATTAACAAAGGGTATTTTAATAAATTATTAATGATATTATTTTTAATATTATTATTATTAATCATTTTTATATTAATAAAAATCACAAATAATGTCGACGACAACGACAACAACAACAACGACAATAATAATTATTATTATTACTATAATTAACTAAGGGCATTTTAGTAACTTAAAATGATTCAGTTTATTCCTATTTTGATTCCAAGATAAAACAAACACATCAATAAGATTCTAACTCATTTCCATTTCGATTCTTGTAGTTTAAGTAAACAATTTATTATAATTCTTATTTCCCCTTCTCATTCCAACTCATTCATTTTCCAACTCATTCCAATTCTAATCCATTTTGATTACTGACAAGTAAATGCGGCACAAGTTTCCAAAATCACTAAATAACACTATTACATTTAAACTACAAATATTTTGTTATATAAAATATGTGCCCAAATTCTTTTTATTTCTTTTTCAAATGGGGTTTGGAGCACATTTAGAAGAAAAATATAATGGAGGGGCTGAAGCTCCTTTAAGGTCCGCCTATGTATATGAATATATACCTATTTAGGTCCGCCCAAGTTTATTGTTGATGCAGAAATTTGATCGAGCTATATAATGATCAGACAATCACGTCAACACTTAAATTTATTGTTATTGGGGAGATGGTTTTGTTTTGCTTCCTCCATGGGCGGATCTGTTAGTGGGCTATACCGGGCTGCAGCCCGATACAGAAAAAGAAAAAAAAATAGTTAGTTTGATTAAAATTACGAAAAATGCCATCCATCATTATTACTTTTCCTTTACTTCTATCGATATCATTAGAAAAAAACAAAAAAAATTCCAAACCCTTCATGATTCTTCATTCTTCATCAATTCACCTTCATTACTTCACAAATCACAATTCATCATCCGTTCACATCTTCCAATTTCTTTGCGATCTATACATTTTTCTACTGGTATGTTACTATACTTTTAGAACTTGCATAAATTATTTATTTTTTTAGATAGATTTTATTGATTTATTTTACATATTATTTTAATTTATTATTTTGAATGTTTGATTGGCTTTTTTTTTGTAATTAGTTTTGTGATTTATTAGTTTGAGTTGATTTATTATTGTTATTTTTTTACTAATAATATTTTTTTAAATGGAAAAGATGAACAAAATTGAATTGTTTAATTTATTTAAGCATGCTAATTAAGCTTGTAATTATTAATTAATTTATTAATTTTTATGTAGTTTCATGCTATGGTAATTTATAGGTATAATGTTCGATAAATCCAAGTAAAGGAAAACTCTCCTTTCATTTACAGCCACAACAGAGCATGCATTTTCAGCCATGAGCCTTATCAAGACATCACTTTGCAATAAGATAGAAAATGAGTTGCTTTCAAATTGTATGGTTGTCTATGCTGAAAGAGAAATTGCAAATACTATTGATCCAGAATCCATAATTGACGAATTCTATTGTTTGAAGTTACGAAAAGTACAACTTTAGTTATATTTTTGTTTTGAATTACATTTTTATTTTCTATTTTTATATAATTATTTTGTTTAAAGTAATTATTATTTAGTGTAAGATTTCTAATGTTCTCATCTTATTATGTGTATTTTATTTTTTTCTTATAAAATTTCATGTTCACTTTACAATATAATTTTTTTAAATTTAGCTTGGGGTACTTAAAAATCTTGGATCCACCTTTGGCTTCCTCACTATCGAACAAGTTCCTGTGACCTCAAATACTTCCTCCAAGAACACGTGTTCACAATAACTAGTCAGGGGATGCTGAAGGTTTTTCCACCGTAAACCCTCTGACGCTCAAGTCAGCGATCTGGGTTTGCCTAGAAAAACTTGGGGCACGATTCCCGTGGCGTAATTACAACTACTCTAAATAAAAAAAAAAGTTTTATTTCAGAAAGAAAGAATGATAGAGAAGATAAAATTGTGAATAAATTGAGAGTATGAGAAAATTAAATGAAAAGTTGTCTAACTCCCTTAATTCTGTTCTTTGAAGTTTTTATATCCAACCGGAATTATTAGCCTTCTCTCTCTCGACTTCGTTGATGGGTTGATTACATAACCGTGGGCTAGAGTTGGCAGCAATACCCGCGGGGCCCCGATTAATTTGGGGCGGGTATGGGGCCCTAGAAAAATATGAAAATGAAATCGGGTCAGTTTCAGATATGGGTCTAAGCCCAAAAAAATTTCAGGTTTGGATTCGGGGATTGTTCGGGTCCCCTATCCCGACCCAAAAATAAAAACTAAAAAAAGATTATTCTTTAATCCATTTGGATTGAATCGATCGTTCCCCCAAAAGAAACCCTAAGAGCTCGTTAGCCGCCGCCGCCGTCGCCGCCGTCGCTAACAGCTGGTCGGTCGCCACCGTTTGTCGTCAGCGACCAACACTCAGCCGCGCTGTTGGATCTCCTGCTGCAAGGTTTTTGCTTTTCCTATTTTTCTTTATTTATTTATTTATTTGAAATTGCATCTGGTTTCATTGATTTGAGTCAATTTTACGTTTTGCGTGTTTTCATTCATCTTCTTCTGATTTCATTCTCAGTCACATAGCCTTAAGCACAAACTGCAGCCATGGAGAGCTCACTGAAACAGAGGCTGCAGCCATGATTTGAGTTACTGACAGCCATGCTTTGGGCCTAATAAAAGAGAAAAGAATGAAAAGTTTCAAGTAGAGATGGAAAACATGAAACCAGAGAAGGAAGAATTTGACGAAATAGAGTGAGTGGTTTATAAGAAGCTTTGTTTTATGGGTGATAATGGATAATGCGAAACGTGGAATATGTCTTGATGACGCCGTTCTGTTCTGTGCTGGGTTAACAAACTACTCTGTTCTTGGTTAACAAACTAATCTGTTCTTCTGCTCTTTTTCAATGATGATATTATGGGAATTTTAATTTTTGTTTTCTCGGGAGAGAAGGAAAGCTTTTGTTTTTTAATTTTTAATTTTTTTAGTGGTGTGCTGTTTGGTTTGTGGAAAAACTGAAAAAGGGGGGTCATTTAGTTTCAGTCCGGTAGAAGGGTAAAAGGAATTTTTTGATTTTTGGGTTTTTATGATCTTAAACTCTTAATTAGCCATTGAGTTGGAAAATGAGTGTTTAAAATAATTAGATCTTGTTAAAAAAATGACTTGTTGCTTTCATTAAAAAGTTAGTTATATGGAAAAAAATAATTAGATCTTGATTGCTTCCGAATTATTGAATTTGCCAGCTCTAAGTGGGATATTATGTTTTATGGGAAAATGGCCTTACGTTTTGGAAAGAGTCTGAATGCTGTGGGATAGAAGAAACTTAAGAAAGGATTTTTGCAAGTGTGGGCCTTTGAGACCTTCTTTGTTTCTAAAGTTCTTTTTCCTATGCATGTTTTTTTATTTAATTTCCAAGGTCGAAGTTTTGGTTTATGTAAACTTCATGTAGCTGCAGACTTAAACATGCGGATGGCAGGCTAGGCCCTCCATTATACTTCTGTTGTATTTTCCATATAACTAGCATGCAACTGTATGGCCTTGCAGCTATAAATTTAATGGAAGATTTATGCAAACAAAGTGATGAGCATGGGATCCATTTATGGATTTTCGAGCAGCTGAAAATGAACAGAATATAGCCAAGCAAAGATACATCAAATGTCTTGTAGTCCATGAAATGTTATGTAGACTTCTGTTTAGGAAATTGGTGAGTCAAAATCTCAGTTACCCAATATTGCTAATGTTGACAATGTTTTGTACATTAGTTTCGATCATTTGTGTAAGTTTTGTATACCTACCGTTAGTAATCTCTGTAGTTTTTGTTTCTATATATATGCACTTATTTCCAATCGATAAAGTCAATATTAGAGTGAGTGGTTTCTTTTTCTTCTATCCAAATATATGTTTTATAGGAAGCTTTGTTTTAGAAGTGATAATGTGTAGGGATATGTGTTGACGAAGCCATTCTGTTGTGGATTAACAAACTACCTATGTGATTATGGTGTTCTCCTTTTTGTTTAATTGCTCTTAACTCTCACAGAAATCATTGCAAAGTTTTTGGAGTCCAGCTTCTTGCAAATACTCTTAAAGAATGACCATATAGACTTGTAGAGGTATTTTCTTTCTTCTTCATCTAAACTATTTCGTTGCTGGTATTGGGCTGTAGAATTTTGTTAGGCGTGGCTATTTTCTGCATGGTAGATTAATTTTGTAATCATTTGCTTTTGAGTTTGTGCTGCAGTTATCTCTATCCACAATATCTATCAATCTTTTTTTTTTCCCACTTTTTGTTCCTTGTTTAAGGAGCAAGAAGTGAAGAACAAAGAGGGGTTTGTGGATTTTATTCTGAAGTGAATTGCTTCGGAGGATTTCATATAAAATAAATGTTCTTTCATCTTTTCCTGTTCTTGAGAGGGAATTTTGCTTGATTTTTTTCGTGAACCTGTTTTTGAAGTTTTACAAGAAATTGAAGATAGGAGGCTAGTAAATGAAGGTTATTGTTGGATCATACTCTTGTAGAACTGTTGATTTTCTTGATCTTGTTTCAATATTAACTCTAAACTTCCAATCAATATTATTCTTATTTTCATTAATGGATGGTTCAGTATTGGTTTATAGATATACGACCTGTCTGATATACTATTTGGGACTCACCTATGTTGCAACATACAACACCATTTGTCTTCATTTGGAGATACCGTTCGATTAAAAGTGTACGAATCTGACGGTTGAAATTAAAAAATGGGTAAATGGAAGAGCCGGTTGGTAAAAGAATCTGTACAAAACAATATATTAAAATAAGGGTCTACAATCACATTGCTATTGACTGTTTTGGAGCAATCATCGGAAATTATTCTACACTGTAGAAATTGTGGGCATCTAAATATTTTCCACCCCTTGGAAATTCCGATCATCGATATCTTTTACATCCCTCAGATATTGCAATTGCGAAGTTTCAATTTGGCTGTGTGCAAAGTGAGGAACGATGTTAATTAAACCAAACAGAGATTCTGATCGTGAAAGCAAAGATGTGGATGTGGCCACCAACTGGAAAGAATATTTGGCAGTGCTGGAAGATAACGAAATAGCACATCTCATTATGTGAAAATAGTATGAATATGGCGTTCGTTTGAGCTGTTGTTGTGGCCTTGGAGCAGACGCAGCGCGCAATTCCCAAAATTAAAAAAAGAAGAAGAAAAAGTTAAGTTTTATTCTGAAGGTGAGTTCAAATATAAAAGTAAATTAAAAAAATGTATTGCTTTAGTTTAAGGGTTAGGGATGCCAAATTCTGAATCTGGCTAACCGCAACAAATAGATAATCAAAAAGAGAAAAAGAATAGTAATTATTATTATAACTTCTGTAATATAACATATAATAATAACATATAACATGATTCTATTGCATTATGAGAATTTGTATTATTCCATTCTTGAATGGAGTAAAGTTATGCCTCTAGTCGCTATTAAGACAAATGGAATATTTTCATCTCAGAGTACAATGTAATTCAAAACTTCCCAGGATATCATGTGTTAAGGCAATTACATAATATGAAGTTGGGAGCCAGAAAATAAAAAAAGCCAATATCCAATCCAACTGCACGATGCACATATTCCATTGGCAAATATTCTGTATTGAAAAGAATACAGAATATATTCTTTTCAATAGGTCATGGTGGAAGATCTTCTGCTTCAAATTTGCACCAACTGAATGATACTAACCATTGATCTAGTAGAATATGCATCTATGAGGTCATGACTATTTTTTTGAATACTGATTAATCATCAAATTACTGCATTACACAGATATTTACAACAACTGCTATTATAACAGAGATATTACACTGATATTTACAATCAGATATACATAATTGGGACTTACATTATTACATTGAATTTTATAAAGTACATGGCCAGACAAATAACTCCTCACAGGAGAGGGATGTCCATACTCCACTTACATTTCGCAAGGGAGAATGATTTTTAAATATAAAGAACATTTAGCCCCCACAATACTATTGTGGGGGCTAGAACCGCTGCCCTCACAAGCATTGTGAGGGCAGCAGCCCACCACTTCGGCCAAGGCCGAAGTGGCGAGGTCATGACTACTGAAAAAAAAAAATTAACGTTTATGATTCTTCACGATCTAGTAACCAACTGGGAATTCCTCAGTTTGTGTGCATTTCAGTATGTGTTGCACATAAGCACTAGATTCTAAGTATCTACAAGGATAAAAATTAAGGAAACATAGTAGCATGAGGAAGCCAAAATCATCTTCGAAAGCGTGCAATCATCAAACCATGATAATGAAAAATAATCATTAATCAATTCATCATAAATCTGAAATTACAAAACTGTGTCAAATGTCTGTACTCAGTACGAGAGTGAATCACTATTAGAAATGTTTAATCAGCAAATCATGATAACATGTGCATCATATCATACACTTGGACATTGTATCAACCAAGTCACGTGCACAGAAATGCATCTGTTCATTAATTCCCATGCATGTCACATAAGAAATCCATATGAAAAGTGGGGGAATTCTGTCAAAACATAGTAGTACTTCACCAAAAATTAAAAAAAAAAAAAAAAAATCGGTAATTCATAATAAAATGCAAAAGGAAATTTATTTGTTTTCATCAACATATACCTTGTTTTGGTGATTTTATAAATCATTTTAAGGGGGCGCGTCCGCAAAGCCCAGTAACGTGCTTCCTTTGATAAGCAAGCAAGTCTTTTTTTCATCAACCAGGTGCAGGTCATTAACAGAAGTTAAACAATTCATAACCCCAATATTGTCCGTACATAATTGGTTGGCCTACTAGCAGAGAGAATACAAAAAAGAGTAGTTGTCAATTGATATACATAATTGGTTGCAACACAAGTGAATCAATGAAATCTTTTCCTCCTAAGAGTTTACGATCGTCTTCTTTCTATTTACGAGCCTCCAGATTAATTCTCAACCGTGATGCGTTACATAAAACAGAGCTGTTCTCTTTTGGATGCATTTCATGAAACCATTACTCCCTATTACATAAATACATAACCGATTTCAGCGGTTGCCAGTCAAGACCTCATTTAAAGCTTATCTAATTCGAACCGTTAGATTCAGTTACTTTACATCCAACGGTATCTTTAAGTGAAGACAAATACTGTTGTATGTTGCAACAGTTGCAACATAGGTGGATCCAACTATTTGGTATTATTGTTATTATTATTGAAAACAGGGAATTCTTAAAAATTGCATTTGGTTAGTTTTTATTATTATTTTTTTGGAAATATGTTTTTGAATACAAGCATAAAGTTTTAGTTCAAAATAAAAAAATAACTAAAAAAAGTTATTTACTCTGTTGTAATGAATCCAAATTTTGTTCACTTTGAAGTGCATGAGTAACTCATATAGTTTTAGTTTATATTATTTTGTCAAGTATTTATTAAGTTGAATTGTTAAAATATGATTTTATTTTTTATTTATTTTTTGTTTATGTTGCTATAGGTTTATCAAGAATCTTAGAACGTGCATGAATGGTGATGGCTACAAGTTTATGTTGAATACTTAAAATTATTTTGATTTGTCATATAAAATTAGATCATTTGTAATTATGTTGAAGGTTTAGATTTATTATGTTTTTATTTATGTGTAGGTTGTTAAAATTTTGATCACATGTAATTTTATTTCTAATATGAAATTTGATCATTTGTAATTTTATTTCTAAATATAGAGGTTGTTAGAATTATTAATTTTTTTTAAAAAAAAGAAATTGAAATATTTAGAAATTATTATTTAAAGAAATAGGGATCGGGTCCCTGCTTTAATCCCCGCTCAATTTGGGAATTTTTGGGGATATAATTTTTGGGTATGCGACAGGTTTGAGGGATAGCTTCTAAATCGGGTTCGGGTTCGAGGATCATGATCTCCCGAACCCGCCCCATTGACATCACTACCGTAGGCAAATGGGCAGCATAACTGCTGGTGAGTGAGCTTTGTGCCCAAATTCTTTGGAGGAAACCCACGGGTTGACCTTTGACCAAGTCTTCGATTTGACTTGGTTCTGGTCCCTTCTCGCATGTCTCGAGCCAACTCTACTCGTGTGACCAGCCACACACTTCATCGGATCTAATCTTCCTCAAGGAGTCATTTTAGGCAGAGGGAGCACATTCTGCTCGTGTGCCTGATCGTGGTATTTCTCACCCCCAAAACATTTACCTTTCTCGACTAATTATTTTGTTAAAATAACTAACCACAAACGTACAAAATTTTACCAAAAAAACTCAAAAAAATAATCAAACGATGAAAGATGGAGAAGACTCATTGATCCATGTTGGATCAGTCTTATTTAATTTACTTACAATAAGAGCGTAACAGTTTAGTTGTCCACCTACAAGTGTGACATCTAAAGTTTTTATTAAGTAGCTTTTATTAAGCTTATTTTACTAAAACGTTGATCATGATGATCACATAGATTGTGCCATCAGATTAAGGCCATAAGGCCGTTGGTTGGAGCAATCAAGATTGTCACCAGGCTGAATCCCAAACTTGCCACAGAAAGTGGTAAAGAACCCAATACGGTTACGTACAGCGTCATTCCCAACGTAGCCACATTCAATTCCACCGTTGATTATATTTGTGGTTAGACCGTATCCCGGAAGCCGGCCGGCGTTTACGTCATTTGCTGATGGTTTCCATTCGTCGATAATGACTTCGTGGCACGATGGCTTTGGTGGCTGTGCAGTCATCCAGAACCAGATTGCTGACTTGAATGATAGTACTGGATCAGTAGCAAGAAGGTCTGGATTGTTCAACAACTCCTCTCCTAGCCCTAGGCCTTCTCCGCACCGTAAGTAATTGTAATTCCTAAACACCAACAAATTAGTTAATAATTAATGTTCGATAGAATGTAAATGCACATTTAACAAGTTTTTAATTAAAGAGGCCAAGACTTTCTCATTCAGATCAGACAATGATATACTAATTCAAAATGTTCAGCCTACCAAGAGAGTTGAATTGGACCTCGGCCATAGTACTTCCCTCGACATGGATAGTTAGGATCACAGTAGTCGGACGACGCAGCGCCAACTTCCCTATTAAAGCAATATCCCCAAGCATATTCGCCACCAGGTGCATCGGGCCATCCCCCTGTAAGTTTATTAACCACAAAAATTGATTAGTAACAAATTAAAATTTAATTACTTGTTAGTGCACCGGAAAAAGGAGTCTTTAAATTTAATTAAGCTGATCAGGAATTGAAACAAACCAGTAGTTTCATGGCCAGTTTGGGCAAAAAAGGCAGCAATTTCTCTTTTACGCATGGTTTCATTTCCAGAATTACCAAAGGCTGGAAAAGCTTTGGCTGCCTCTATAAAAGCATCATAAGTGTAGAAGCATCTGGCAGGGCATCGTTTATCATTTCTATACTCAAGCAAGTCTTCAAACATCTTCCTTGAGATGATCTTGCCCAGTTCACCGCCATCACCAGCCGTCCCGTCGTCGGGATCACATTCACCGCAAACAACCTGATTACAGTTACTTTGGCAGCCTTCACAACAGTAGTCTGTTGTTAGGCCACACCAACCAAATCGACTACAACACTCCCCTCCTGGGCACACAACGCCGCTTCCACAGTTCCCTGCTGAGCCTCCTAGTACAAAAGATAAAACCAGAGAGAAAATTAGTAAGGACCCAATAAGCCTCATTTTGAAAGCAACAGTTATGATATCAATTATCCTCTGCTTGGTGTATGTCACAGCTTTGGCTAGAGGGTTATATTTATAGAACGTATGTGTCAAGGTTTTTTGAAGAGAGGTTCCTATACTGTAATAAATATATATTATTTATCTCTTATTATTTTTATAATAACTAATAACTCTCTTAATAATATAAATTTATAATATTTCCCTTATTTTCAATCACACTCTCATTCATATTTATTATAGATTAAATAAATTACATGAATGGAAATTAAAATAAAAAATTAAGTATTAAAAATACAAAATATATATTTTGATATAAAAATTAATAATAAAATATTTTTCTTGTACTTTTTATTTTATAAGTATTTTCTTATAATAAATATATAAGAAAATTATTATAAAATGATAAAAAAATTATTATAAGAAAACTTGAATGATAAATAAAAAATTATTATAAAATAAATAATAAAATATTGTTATTGTACTTTTTACATTTAATTTTATAATTTACAAAATATTTATTAGAAGAAAATGTTTAGAAAATAAAAAAAGTACAAGAAAAAATTTTATTACTAATTTTTTTGTTCACATCAAAACATATATTTATTGTTTTTAATACTTATTTTTTATTCAGTTTCTATTCATATGATTTATTTAATTTATAATAAATAAAAATAAAAGTGTATTTGAAAATAAGGATAATATTATAAACTAATGTTGTTAAGGAGTTATTGGCTATTATAAAAACAGTTAAGGGGGTAAATGATATATATTAATTATAATAAAGAGAATTTGGCAATCTCCCCTTTTTGAAATACCTAACCAAGTTTTTTTTTTTTTTTTAATTTCTTCAAAGGAATATGTCATTAAAGATTGTACTCCACACCGTTGAGGGTTAGAGATAATATCTCACATTGTTTGATAATAAATTTTTGGTTAGGTATATAAAGGCTTAGGCAACCCTCAAGACTTAGTTAGCATTTGAGTAAGTCCATCCATGGACTTCTATAAAAAAAATACCTAAATAAATTATTTAAAAAAAAAAAACTCAAACTTTTTATCCTGAGTTTCCATATTCATGAGTTTATGACTCCCAACTCATAATATATTATGTATAATACATGAAAATTTAAGAACTTAACAACGAAAAACTTAAATTTTTTTATTGAGACTTAGAGACAATGTGCCAAACAATAATACATTGTATTATAAATATACTCTTTATATGATATCAAAGCAAAAGTCTTGTGTCTAAACGTTTCGATCTAGTTTTCATTGGATCTATACGTCTTATGTAAGAGAGCCCATCAAGATTGTTTGTCTTTAAAACCATGATATAGACAAGCGATAATTAAGGATTTTGATAGTCTTCTTTATTTCACATCTTCTAGAGCTGGCAGTGGCTGTTCTCTGCATCTCGCCTTATCCCAATGTACTGAGATTGGTTTTAAGCTTGAAAATAAGAGCCAGTGGGGCGATGATAATAGGTTTTTTTTTGGCTGCTTGTGCATGATTGCTTGCAGGTTGATGATAAAATTTTGTCGTAAAGACAGATGGAAGCAAAAATAGGATGTGACTGAAAAATAACACATTCAAAACGAGCAATCGTCAATTTCATTCAATAAATGCCTAGAAATTAAAATAACTCACGCTCACGCTCACACTCACACTCACACTCACACTCACACTCACACTCACACTCATACACATGGTTATTGTGATGGATTTTTTCATATTAATCGATCTTTTGATGTTTGTCAAAGATCATGACCGTACGCTGTTATTAGGCTGAAAATCGACTCAAAACCCCAATTCACTTTTCTTATCCTGACAGAGGCACCTTTCTTGGATAAACCTGCAAGGGCCTCAAGATTATTGGGTTTGGTTCTCGGGGCAGGGAAGTCCACGAGCATGAACGTTACGGGCTCGCTCTAGGTCTCATGGGAAAATCCAGGAACAACAATTAATATTGACTAAAAGGAGAAAATCATAAAATAATCGGGGTCAATGCAAAATTAAAGAAAGAATAGGGCTATTTGAATCCGCCAATTTTCTCCTTACACCATCTTTCTAATTAAATATTAGGTGGGACTATTTGATCCCACCAAATTTCTCTCTATACCTATTTTTAAAAAATAATAAATTCATTATTAAAATTTTAAAATTTGAAAATATCAAGATTATCCTCGATTAATCTTTCTCTATACCTTACAATTGCATATTCTCTTTTTATTCTCACATTCTATAAATTAAAAACTCAATTTTACTATCTTTTGAATTCATTTTTGGTCTTTTCTAGTAGATCATAACCTTTATTTCATGCTTTCTATATATAAGAACTTTTTCTTGATATTCATTAACTTTTGTGTTTACTAAAAATTAATTTCTTAATATTCATTAACTTTCATGACTCATAAAAATTTGTTGACATTCAATTTTAACTGTGGATTTTATTTTTCCTAGTTGCAGTTAAAAGAATACATCTCAATGAATTAATGAGAATTTGTGAAATTGAAATAAGAAAAAGAAGAGAGGGTTAATTAAGTAATTTTATTAAAAACTATTTAGATAATAAAATTCTCAATTAGAAAAAGATATAGAGATGAAATTGGTGGATTCAAATAACCTCACTCTTAAAAATTATATTATCTGAATGATTTGTAAAAAATTACTTAAAAATTATTTATAGAATGTGAAAGTAGAGAGAGAATATGTAATTATAAAATAAAAAATAATTAGTAAAAAGTAATTTTGATATTTTTAATTTTTAATAATGAATTTATTTTTATAAATAGAATATAAAAAAAAAATTGGATGATTCAGATACCCACGCTCATTTAAAAAAAAAAACACACAAAACAAAAGTAGAAGACGACAAAACCAAACGACCCCTTTATTTTCCACTCGTGCCATTTCTCCACTCCCAGTTACTTACAGTGCTTGGGGTGCTCGTCTCTCTCTCTCTCTCTATCTCTATTCCTCGAGGCGCACGTTAACTTGCCGTTCTCTATCTTACGCTTCCACTGGTAATGCTTTTTATCCTGCACGTTCCCAGTTTCCTCAGTGTTTTTCATTCTCATTAAAACCCTAATTAATAACACTCGAATTCAATTGTGGTATTTTTGAGTTCTCAAATCTGCATTTAAAATTATTAGAAGGTACTTATTTTGATTGAAGTAACAATCTAGGGTTTCGTATGTAATTTGATTTTCTATTTTTTTAATATTTTAGTAAGTTTAATCTGGTATATCGTTTTTTAAAATTCACTCAAATGCTATTAGAATTTAGAAAGCTTAATCACAATGGCTGGCTCAATACAAATTGGATTTTTTTTTTTAATTTTTGGGGAGAAATTTCATGATTTGTATTTCTAAAAATTTGTTTATATATTGTGCAACTGGTTATCGCAAGTCTTGGAATTGGCAAGGACTCAATGTGTTGTTTGCATGTTAGTCAAGTGTGAATTGTTTACTAATAATAGTATCTGCAATTTCGTGTAATCTTCATCTCATTTTTTTACTAATAATATTTTTTAGAAATAGAAAAGATGAAAAAAATTGAATTGTTTAATTTATTTAAGCATGCTAATTAAGCTTGTAATTATTAATTAATTTATTAATTCTTATGTAGTTTCATGTTATGGTAATTTATAGGTATAATGTGTCCGATAAATCCAAGTCAAGAAACTCCTTTCATTTGCAGCCACAAACAGAGCATGCATTTTCGACCATGAGCCTTATCAAGACATCACTTTGCAATAAAATAGAAAATGAGTTTCTTTCTAATTGTATGGTTGTCTATGCTGAAAGAGAAATTGCAGATACTATTGATCCAAAATCCATAATTGATGAATTTTATTGTTTGAAGTTGCGAAAAATACAACTTTAGTTATATTTTTGTTTTGAATTACATTTTTATTTTTTATTTTTATATAATTATTTTATTTAAAGTAATTATTATTTAGTGTAAGATTTCTAATGTTCTCATCTTATTATGTGTATTTTATTTTTTTCTTATAAAATTTTATGTTCACTTTACAATATAACTTTTTTTTATAAAAAATTTAGCTCGGGGTACTTTAAAATCCTGGATCTGCCCCTGGCTTCCCCACTATCGAACAAGTTCATGTGACCTCAAATACTTCCTCCAAGAACACATGTTTTCACAACAACTAGTCAGGGGATGCTGGAGGTTTTTCCACCGTAATCCCTTCGACGCTCAAGTCAGCGATTTGGGTTTGCCTAGAAAAACTTAGGTCACGATTCCCATGGCGTAATTAAACTGCTCTAAATAAAAGAAAGGTTTTATTTCAGAAAGAAAGAATGATAGAGAAGATAAAATTGTGAATAGATTGAGAGTATGAGAAAATTAAATGAAAAGTTGTCTAACTCCCTTAACTCTGTTCTCTGAAGCTTTCATATCCACCAGAATTATTAGCCTCTTCTCCCTCGACTTCGTTGATGGGTTGATTACATAACCATGGGCGAATGGGCAGTGTAACTGCTGGTGAGTGAGCTTTGTGCCCAAATTCTTTGGAGGAAACCCACGGGTTGACCTTTGACCAAGTCTTTGAATTGACTTGGTTCTGGTCCCTCCTTGCATGTCTCGAGCCAACTCTACTCGTGTGACCAGCCACACACTTCATCGGGTCTAATCTTCCTCAAGGAGTCATTCTAGGCAGAGGGAGCACATTCTCCTCGTGTGCCTGATCGTGGTATTTCTCACCCCCAAAACATTTACCTTTCTCGACTAATTATTTTGTTAAAATAACTAACCACAAACGTACAAAATTTTAACAAAAAAACTCAAAAAAATAATCAAACGATGAAAGATGGTGAAGACTCATTGATCCATGTTGGATCAGTCTTATTTAATTTACTTACAATAAGAGCGTAACAAACTAACAATTTAGTTGTCCACCTACAAGTGTGACATCTAAAGTTTTTATTAAGTAGCTTTTATTAAGCTTATTTTACTAAAACGTTGATCATGATGATCACATAGATTGTGCCATCAGATTAAGGCCATAAGGTCGTTGGTTGTAGCAATCAAGACTGTCACCAGGCTGAATCCCAAACTTGCCACAGAAAGTGGTAAAGAACCCAATACGGTTACGTACAGCGGCATTCCCACCTTGGCCACATTCAATTCCACCGTTGATTATATTTGTGGTTAGACCGTATCCCGGAAGCCGGCCGGCGTTTACGTCATTTGCTGATGGTTTCCATTCGTCGATAATGACTTCGTGGCACGATGGCTTTGGTGGCTGTGCAGTCATCCAGAACCAGATTGCTGACTTGAATGATAGTACTGGATCAGTAGCAAGAAGGTCTGGATTGTTCAACAACTCCTCTCCTAGCCCTAGGCCTTCTCCGCACCGTAAGTAATTGTAATTCCTAAACACCAACAAATTAGTTAATAATTAATGTTCGACAGAATGTAAATACACATTTAACAAGTTTTTAATTAAAGAGGCCAAGACTTTCTCATTCAGATCAGACAATGATATACTAATTCAAAATGTTCAGCCTACCAAGAGAGTTGAATTGGACCTCGGCCATAGTACTTCCCTCGACATGGATAGTTAGGATCACAGTAGTCGGACGGAGGGCTAACTTCGCTTATAAAGCAATATCCCCAAGCATATTCGCCACCAGGTGCATCGGGCCATCCCCCTGTAAGTTTATTAACCGCAAAAATTGATTAGTAACAAATTAAAATATCGATTGGAGATTGGGTGATGCTGTTTATTTATAATTTAATACTTGCACATTACTTGTTAGTGCACCGGAAAAAGGAATCTTTAAATTTAATTAAGCTGATCAGGAATTGAAACAAACCAGTAGTTTCATGGCCAGTTTGGGCAAAAAAGGCAGCGATTTCTCTTTTACGCATGGTTTCATTTCCAGAGTTACCAAAGCCTGGAAAAGCTTGGGCTGCCTCTATAAAAGCATCATAAGTGTAGAAGCCTCTGGCAGGGCATCGTTCATCATTTCTATACTCAAGCAAGTCATCAAACATCTCCCTTGAGATGATCTTGCCCAGTTCACCGCCATGCGTCCCATGGCCGGTATCACGTCCACCGTACACAACGCCGCTTCCACAGTTCTGTGCTGAGCCTCCTAGTACAAAAGATAAAACTAGAGAGAAAATTAGTAAGGACCCAATAAGCCTCATTTTGAAAGCAACAGTTATGATATCAATTATCCTCTGCTTGGTGTATGTCACAGCTTTGGCTAGAGGGTTATATTTATAGAACGTATATGTCAAGGTTTTTTGAAGAGAGGTTGCTAATTTTCCCAATACTGTAATCGATATATAACATTTGTCTCTTATTATTTTTATAATAACTAATAACTCTCTTAATTGTATAAATTTATAATATTACCCTTATTTTTAATTACACTCTTATTCATATTTATTTTAGATTAAATAAATCATATGAATAGAAATTAAAATAAAAAATTAAGTATTAAAAATAAGAAATATATATTTTGATATAAAAATTAATAATAAATTATTTTTCTTATACTTTTTATTTTATAAATATTTTCTTATAATAAATATATAAGAAAATTACTATAAAATGATAAAAAAATTATTATAAAATAAATAATAAAATATTGTTATTGTACTTTTTACATTTAATTTTATAATTTACAAAATATTTATTAGAAGAAAATGTTTAGAAAATAAAAAAGTACAAGAAAAAATTTTATTACTAATTTTTTTGTTCACATCAAAACATATATTTATTGTTTTTAATACTTATTTTTTATTCAGTTTCTATTCATATGATTTATTTAATTTATAATAAATAAAAATAAAAGTGTATTTGAAAATATGAATAATATTATAAACTAATGTTGTTAAGGGGTTATTGGCTATTATAAAAACCGTTAAGAGGGTAAATGATATATATCAATAACAATAAAGAGAATTTGGCAATCTCCCCTTTTTGAAATACCGAACTAAGTTTTTTTTCTTTTAATTTCTTCAAAGGAATATGTTATTAAGGATTGTACTCCACACCGTTAAGGGTTAGGGATAATATCTCACATTGTTTGATAATAAATTTTTGGTTAGGTATATAAAAGTTTAGGCAACCCTCAAGTCTTAGTTAGCATTTGAGTAAGTCCATGGACTTCTATAAAATAAAATACCTACATAAATTATTTAAAAAAATCTCAAACTTTTTATCCTAAGTTTCCATATTCATTAGTTTATGACTCCTCACTCATAATATATTATGTATAATACATGAAAATTTAAGAAGCTAGCAACGAAAAACTTAAAAATTTTTTATTGAGACTCAGAGACGATGTGCCAAACAATAGATTATATTATAAATATACTCTTTATACGATATCAAAGTTAAAAGTCTTGTGTCTAAACGTTTCATCTAATTTTCGTTGGATCTATATGTCTTACGTAAGAAAGCCTATCACGATTTTATCTTTAAAACCTTGACATAGACAAGCAATAATTAAGGATTTTGATGGTCTTCTTTATTTCACATCTTCTAGAGCTGGCAGCGGCTGTTCTCTGCTTCTAGTCTTTATCCCAGTGTACTGAGATTGGCTGTGAGCTTGAAAAAAACTAAACAAGGGCAAGTGGGGCGATGATATTTGGTGTTTTTTTGGCTGTTTGTGCAAGAATGCTTGAAGGTTGATGGTAAATTGTTGTTGTAAAGGCAGACAGAAGCAAAAGAGGATGTGACTGAAGAATAACAAATGCAAAACGAGCACATCGTCATTTTCATATTAATCGATCTTTTGATGTTTGTCAAAGATCATTACTGTACGCTGTCATCACTTACTAGGCTGAGGATCGACTCACAACCCGAATTGACTTTTCTTATCCTAGCAGAGGCACCTTTCCTGGACAAACCTGCAAAGGCCTCAAGATTATTGGGCTTGGTTCTCAGGGCAGGGAAGTCCTCGAGCATGAACGTTATGGGCTCGCTCTAGGTCTCAGGGGAAAATCCAGTAACAACAATTAATATTGACTAAAAGGAGAAAATCACAAAATAATCGGGGTCAATGCGAAATTAAAGAAAGAGTGGGGCTATTTGAGTCCGCCAATTTTCTGTCCACAAGCTCTTTCTAATGAAATATTAGATGTGACTATTTGAAAATATCAAGATTACCTTTCATGAATCTCTCTCTATACCTGACAATTGCAAATTCTCACATTTTATAAACTAAAGACTCAGTTTCATTATTTTTTAAATTCATTTTTGATCTTTTCTAGTAGATCATGACCTCTATTTCATACTTTTTATATATAAAAACTTTTTCTTGATGTTCATTAATTTTCTGTTTAGTAAAATTTAATTTCTTGATATTTATTAACTTTCATGACTCATAAAATTTTGTTGACATTTAATTTAAACTGTGGATTTTGTTTTCCCTAGTTTGTGATATCAATTATTTGTAACTAAAAGAATATATCTCAATGGATTGATGGGAATTTGTGAACTTGAGATGAGAAAGAGAAGAAAGAGTTAATTAAGTAATTTTATTAAAAACTATTTAGATAATAAAATTCTCAATTAGAAAAAGAATGTAGAGAGAAAATTGGTGTGTTCAAATAGCCCCCTCTTAAAAATTATATTATTTGAATGATTTTTTTAAAAATTACTTAATTAACTATTTCTTCTCTTTTTCTTTTCAATTTCATAAATTCCATCAATTTATTTATATATATTATTTGGATTTCTTTATGATGCTGTATTTATTTTTACAGTATTGATAGTGGGACTAATGTGGACCCTTAGATATAAGAGTTTTAATCTGAATCATTCATTTAATATAATGGATAATTAGATAATTAATTAAAATATAGCAGGTAACTTACAGGTTGCAGGTAAATATTAATTTTTTAATTTTAAATCAATATTAATTTCGGAAAAAACCACCCACACCCCTAAGATTTGCTAAAATAATTATACATGTTCTTTTAGTTTCATAAATAGTCACATAGACCCTCTTAATTTCGTAAATGACTATTATACCTTTTGACTAAATCAATCTAAATAAATATAAATATAGTAATAGGATAAAAATAATAAATAAAAATCATATGATACAAATAAAGTGTTACAATAAATATAATTGATAAAATAACATGTACAATAAAAATTTTGTTAATATTAAGTTATTATTAGTCTATCCTGACGAATGAACTAAAATCTATTAATCCAAAAATTGATCTTAATATTGATATTAATATAGACATAATTAAATAAGATATTGTTAATTTTATAAATTATTGTGAATGTTAGGTATAATTAATTAATTTTATTAGTATGTCAAGTAGATTTTAATATTAGTAAAAAGAATATGACAAACTAATAATAAAAGAATATGAAAAATAATAATGTTAAAAATAAAATTTTTAAAATTGAAAATATTTTATAAAATTTTATCTTATGTTATGTATTATATTTTTTAATTTAAGAAGTTTTGTATGACCATTTAAATAAAATTTAGAGGCGTGAGTGGTCTTTTTCCTATTAATTTTGTAGCCTATTTGAAGTACTATATCATTTTATATCATACATTGCACTTAAGATGTTGATTTTATTAAGGTGTTATGTTATTAAAAATTAAACTTAACATTTATAATGTACTACAACTTTAATGTAAAATGTAATAAAAAATATAAAGACATTTTTGAGTAGTCAATTTTAGTTTTCTTTTACAAAATAGTATTATAAAAGACAACTGGTAAAATGTAATAAAAATGGTATGGAAAAAAAGTTAGTAGAGGTGATTCTATTTATTAAAACATATGACCTAATACACAAATGCACACATATTTAGTACTTCTATTTATCCGTATTTATTGATAGGTGGGAAATTAAAATCGTATTTACCCTAATGTATTATGAATTGATATGTGAAATATAAATATTATTAAAAGTTAATTCGCAGACTGATGAAGTAAACCATCCTTTATGAACATTTGATACATTAATCTAAGGTTAAATGAGATATATCACATGATATTTCATATAGTAGTCCAATTTTCAACATTTGCATATGGTTTTATAAGCTAGTAAACCAATAAAATGTACCATGAGAAATCAAAGGCTATTCCATGGCCATGCATTAGAATAAAATAATCTAACAGTACATACTATATCTGATTGATAGATTTTGAAATTAGTTTGATTACATGATAATCGAGTTATCTTATAACATTAAGGATATGATTTAAGTAATATTTTAGCAATTTTGAGTTTCACATTGAATTTTCAAATTAATTAAATGTTGAAACCCTTTCATGTTTTGCCTGAAATTACAACTTGATAAAATTACAAAAAACCAATAATGAATGGCGTAGGATACATAGTAAAATAAATTTTAAAATATATTTAAACGTTCGTATGAATTTTGTGGAATTAAACAAAATATGTTGTTCAAGTGAAATTGTGAGAATATTTAAAATTATAGGGGTGGTCACTGAAATTTCTCCGAATTGAGCCAACCCCATGATACAGACGGTTTTGTTTTGACAAATACGATTTGTTAGCCACTTTGACTGTTGGTAGAATAAGTTCCTATCGGCAAAACACAATTCAAACTCATCTTTGCAAAGAATAAACAGTATCTCATCAAGGATCAAATCTAAGCGGAGTTTTTGTTCAATCAATCGTACTAAATTCGAGTAGAGTTCTTAGTCAATTAATCAAGTTGTTCGGTTTTGAAAAATATTTATATTCAAGGTAAATCTGGGAGCTGTCATTACAAAAAGCGATGGATATTGATGAACAAGGTTAGTACTGATATGTTCTTTGTAATTTGATATTTAGAATTTTTATGATTATTTTGTTGTTGTGTAGAGAAATGGTTATAACGAGATTTTGGCTATGTAACCATGTAATGGCCAATGCTTTAAAATTGTTCGATTATTTGTCCAAACCAAAAAAAAAAAAAAAAAGGCACGCAGAACATAAGAGAACTGAGAATATGATGCCTGCCAGTCGTGCTTCTTGGAGAAAGAGGCTGAAAATAAGAACTAATACATCATTTAAGTTGGTTGTTTTGATGCTTCTGAGCAGTTTGTATTGTTTAAATCATATCTTAATGTAGAAAAATTGAAATTGAACATTGTAAAATTATTTGAACTTCTAACAAATAGAGCTTTCTAGGGGGATATAGCTTCTAATTTTTTTCCTGGGGAATTGATATCATTTAATTCAGAAACTTCTGGTCTTGTGTAGTTAGAAGACAGCTGTGACCTTTGTGCACTAAATCCTGAATATCTCTAAGATGAGAAGTCCGAATTTGATTCTGTAAATTTCTTCCACAACTAGATACATTTATCTATCCAAACATATATATTATGTAATGTCATATATTCTAGATCAATACAGTTAAATCATGGAAGTTGGCTGATAATCAGAGGCTTGGTTGCTTCAGTGATTCTGAGCAGTCAGCATTCTTTAAGCCATATCTTCATGTAGAAACTTCAAATAGAAAACCGTAAAATTATTTGAACTCCTGAAAAATAAATATTTCTATAGATATATAGTTTGTAATTTTATTCCTTGTTAATTGATATCAGTTAATGCAGAAACTTCGGGTTTTGTGTAGTTTCAAGACAGTTGTGACCTTTGTGCACTAAATCGTGAATATCTTTAAGAAGCAAAGTCAAAATTTGATTCTGTAAATTTCTTCTGTAACTAGACACATTTATCTATCAAAAAATATATAGTATGCAATCTCATATATTCTAGATCAGTACAGTTTAATCATGCAAGTTTGCTGATAACAAAATATTCAATATTGTTTTTGCAGTTATCAACCAAAATTCAAAAGAAGCAGAGTTTGACATTCCTTCATCACATGACATTCTTTCAACAGATAGGGCAACCATTCTGCCAAGTGTAGATGATTCCTCATGTTCCATTGTTTTTAATGGTAAGCACCTGCAACAACTCACTAGTGAAGATGTAATTGGAAGTCAATTTGAGACACTTACAGATGCTGAGAATTTTTACAGTAATTACTCGAAAGTAATGGGCTTCAGCATTCATAAGAATGATATAAGGTATGATAATGATGGTCAAACCAATGTGAGACGTTGGGTTTGTAATAGGGAGGGCGAGCGTGCTAAAAAGTATGTTGAAAGGAAAGATAGAATTCGGGAACCGAGGGCTGTTACGAGAGGCAAATGTCCAGCTGCTTTTAGAGTGAAGATGAATAAGAAGGTTGGTACTTGGGTTGTTAATCAGTTGATCCCTGAACACTCACATGAGTTGGCAATGAATTATGAGATTAAGTTCCTTCGATCCCATCGATCAGTTAAAGATTGTGACATGGCTCAAGCTACTGCGATGAAAACTGTTGGTATAAAGACTAGTCAAATTATGGATTTTTTAGTCAATCAAGCTGGGGGTTATGACAATGTGGGCTTCACACTGGAGGATTTGTATAATTCATTAGATGTTGAACGTCGGTCTATGATGCTTGAAACAGATTCAGAATCTGCGCTGGCATACTTAAAAGGAAAAGCTGATATGGATCCAAATTTCTTCTGTAAATACACTGTAGATGAGGAGAATAGACTTTCAAACTTGTTTTGGGCTGATTCTATTGCAGAAAAACCAATTTCGAGTCTCATAATCTTGCTTCAAACTCTCCTTTCTGGTTAAGTACTCGGCATAGCAACTTATGATCTATGTATAAAATAATCACAATATCATTATTAAAACATTCACTACCAAATGAAAAATAAATTATAAATTAAATACATATAATCTTATTACGCTCTGAATATTATACACACACACACACATAGTATACCTCATCAAATATCCAAACATTAGGAGCTAAAGAAGACATTAAGAAGCGGGTAACAATATGTCGCTTTGTCATTACAATTTTCTCTCTGTACAAATTATACACGCACATTAATAATAAATTAAAACAAATAAGAACATCAAAATACAAACGTATAAAATATGATTACATTAAATACTTCCATACCTTTTATCTAGTTGTTCATGAAAAATATACTGTAAAATATACCATTCTTCCTCCGAAAAAGAAGCTCCATGTTTGGATAAACCAAACTCCTTGTTGCGGCGGCCTTTTTTTTTGGTGAAATTTTCGTAAGGAGATTTTTTATAACGACTGGGCTTTCGAGGACGCACCTTTTTATCCTCAACTGCATCTACTTCGACCGATGATACCAAATCCACAAAATCAACTGCATCCATGGCTTTATCCTACATGCATAAGAACATGAATTTTATTATTATTTTTTTTGTTTAATGAATGTGCTAGTACAAATAATTTTTGAAAAAAAATGTAGAATAATAGTTTGTTATTATACCTTTTTAACAACATTGTGGAAGATTTGGTTCTCTTTCCGTTTCCTATATGCAAATAAGTTTTTCAATGATAAATTTTCATCACATGCGTCTTCAGTCTTGTCCTTAATCTCTGCGATCTTCACCCCAAACTCATCTCCCTTTCCCACGAAATTTTGACCACTTGATTCATTTGTACCATTTTGAACATCTTTACTAGAAGAGTTCATATTTTCCTTCCACGGGTGTGATTGCATATGAGTTATATTATGTTCAAGTGCTTCAACTACACTATACATTTTTTGTACCAATGCATAAGTATCTAAATTGTTCCTCTTCAGCTCACCAAGTTCATACCTGACAGCGGCAAGATTAAAAGTCATCCCATCAATTTTTTCATTAAGCTTTGTCAATTCCTTCTCATGGTTGCAATTTCGAAAGTTTGCTTCACCCTCTCCGTTTGTTTTAATGCTTTTATGGAGCCCTCCATCATCTTTTTTTTCCATCTGCATTTTAAAAAAGAGAAAGTTCATTCCCACCGCATAAAGGCTAAGAGAGGCAAAATTATTAATCTGACTCATGAATCTTTAGGTCTTCACAAAAGAACATATAACAAACTTGAAAAAAAAAAAAATAATTGCCCCTTCAGTTCCAAAAAGTATTGTGCTTCTAATCTTGTTTCACATGCTTCAGCTGTAGTAATTAGTTGCTTTCCATGTAATCAACAAAACCCCAAAAAAATGACACTAGAAGCTGTGGTTTTGATCATATGTGATAACGTGAATTGAACTTCCCAGCAAGGGCTTCAATCTAAAAAGCACATGAGCCATTCTTTGTGATGAATTAATTATTTCTCTTGCATATGTAATTAGTTGACTTTATTCTGGCCGTAATGATGCCATGAGTTGTAAGAATTATTAACCTTCTTATAGGCCCCATAGATGATTGTATAAATAAAGCAAAATTGCAACATGATGAAACTTGAAAAAATCCAAACTAAAGCAAAATTGCAACATGGCCGACCAACTAACTTTTCATTACCAAAAGATAGATGAAAGAAAACAGCACATGACATTAAAGATTCTGTATCTTACTCGCGTTGCACCTTGCCTCATGGTTCTCTCCCCTTTTACTTTTTCTCTATGGCTGGCAATCTGTGAGCCGCACGAGCCTCTAAGCCGCCTGTAAAAGCACGTTATAGAATGATTGTAAGCAACATAGGACAGACCTTAAACCATGGCTGCAAATACTCAAGGCAATAAATTGGCAATACAATAAAAAATAGAGCTATTACGTTATTAAAAAATTCTGATTTGAAAATACGATTAAAACTATAAAATGGATTCAAGAATAACTTACCGAAATATTTACTCCCAACTCATCTCAGGTTTCCGCAGCAACTCAGTTTCGTCGGAGGTGATGGCTCCGAAACAGCCAAATACTGGTCTCTTTGTTGGATTAAACAAGGGTCATATTGTGACGAAGAAGGAACTGCCGCCACGCCCAGCAGATCGCAAAGGGAAAACAAGCAAAAGGGTCCACTTCGTGAGGACTGTGATTAGGGAAGTTGCTGGCTTTGCACCCTATGAGAAAATGATCACTGAGCTTCTTAAAGTCGGCAAGGACAAGAGGGCACTGAAGGTTGCAAAGAGAAAGCTTGGCACTCACAAGAGGGCAAAAAAGAAAGCGAGAAATTTATTGAATCTCTTTCATCTAATCATTAGGAGACAAAGATAATCTTAAAGAATCCAATTATAAAAATATGAACGTGAGAGATAAAGAGAGATTGTATTTTACTGTATCTCTATTTCTTTTTTATTTTAAATTTAAAATTACCTATTTTATAGGTTTGTTAACCGGTTAACACAATTTTCAAATAATTAAAAATTTTCGTTAATAAAAATAATATATACCGTTGATTAGATCTAACGGTCTATATTTCTTACACTATTGATACCGTAAAAAAAATTACGGCATCATAGAGGGACCCATATTATTTTAACCGCAAGTAATTGATATCATTAGTTTAAAAAATCCACTATTTTAAAATGAATATTAACAAATTTTATAAGTAATGAAAATTAATGAATATCAATAAATTAATTTTTACTAAACACAAAAGTTAGTAAGTACCAAGAAAAAAATATTTTGCATACATAAAGTATGAATATAGATTAGAATATACTAAGAAATGTCAAAAAAATAAATTTAAAAAAATGTAAAGTTGGGAATTTAATTTATATAATATAAAAGTAGAGAGAGAATATGTAATTACAAAATAAAAAATAGTTAGCAAAAAGTAATTTTGATATTTTTAATTTTTAATAATGAATTTATTTTTATAAATAGAATGTAAAAAAGGTCAGGTTAAGTTACATCATCATGTAACAAACATTGCATGAATGAGGGCCGTTAGATGTGAACACTAAAATCGAACGAATGGGAATGAAATGAACACAAAAAAAGAAGTGATGGGAAACTGGGAAAACTGGTGAAAGAAAACCGCTTGGGCCACCGGGTCAAAGCAAGGGTTACTGTTTGAATTCGATTCAGGAGGCAAGAAATTTTCCTTTTTGTAATTCGATTCAGTGCCATTAAAGCTGGTTTTCACAGCAACTATGATTTTTTTTTTTTTTTTTTTATAATAGCACCAACTCCTGCCCCTTGACTTATGATCAAACATTACATCTTCAAGATTTAATTTATACCATTATTCAGGGGCAGGCGACCATGAAAAGTTCCTTGGAGCTTGCATCAATGGAGTTAAAAATTAATACCTCATTGATGACTACTCTCAGCACAAACGGTGAAGTGGCTTTGGCTTTAGAAAAAACCTTCTCTGCATCTTCATCTTTTAAAAAGCACACCCTTTCTTGCTCCCCAATTAGTCCACTCAAAATTACAAGGGATTCTTTTTTGAGTTATTTGTCAACAAATCGGATAAAACTCTTCATAAAAATCAAAAAGTAACCCCAAGGATCATCCAGATCAATCTGCATGAGTTTTGCTGTTCATACATGAGCCATAGAAGCAAGCTGAACCGCCAAACCGGGCACTACGGTGAGACGTGAAAACACCGGATCTCATTCCGACCTCGATCTGTTCGTTTTCTCGCTCGGAGCGGGCGGATATGCGCAAGTAGGAAGTTTCCTCAGCCTGAGAGTTCGAAGAAATCATGCCGCTTTGGGTTGCAATGGCTGTAGGAGAAATTATTCATCTTCCCGACTTACTTTTTTCAACCGGCTACAAACCGCTTCAATCGGTAAAATTAGAATTATAATAGTTACACGTGTTGTAATGTTGTTGATTTGTTTGTCAATTTCTGTAATGTTTGTGACATGTTTTGTAAGATATAGAAGTTTATCTTGATTTTTTTTTTTTTTTTTTGGCCCATTTTGGGAGTTGTTCATGGAGTTTATAAGAGTAAATTGTTTATGCATCCAAGTGACATTTTTGGTGTCAAATAGCTGCGGATCGATTTTGTGACCTTGATTTTAGACATTAATGTAAGCATGATGTCTGTTCAGTCTGCCTATATTTTCTTTTGGCCAAGAGAATTTTGTGTCCTGTTTTATGCTAACTGGAAAGCAGAAGCTTGTATTTTGATAAAATTCAAACAGACAACACTAGCTATAAATAAAGTATAACCTGTATCTTTTCATCAGTGTCATGATCACCAACATGGATGAGGTCAGCCAGTGAGATGTGGAGGGATAAGTTTTCATCATTTTGAGAGGAACAACCTAATTCACCAGGCAAGGTCTGTGTAAAAGCAGCCACCCTGAAAGAGTGTGTAATATATAGCTTACTAATCGAGGCACTTGCACAAAAAGCTATTGATGGAAATAGATGTGTGAAGAAATGCATAAATGAACGCTCAACAAAAAGGCTTCAAGCATAAGGACTTAAAATTATAACCAAAAAAAAAAAAAAAAGGAAAGAAAGGAAGGAGAGGGACATTGAATAATTTTCGTAGATGACGAGAAACGAGCCATATTGTGAAAAGCCTACGGCAACATAATTTTATATCCTACAGGGAGAGGGAGGCAAGCCAAGCTGTATTGCATTCTTTTGTATGCATTCGAGGTGACAGAGTCAAATTCATTCATGCGTTGCAAATTTGTATGGATCTCAAAGAACCATTAATTCCATATAGTATTAGCTTATAAAGAGATGCTACTGTGATTTGTAGAATAAAAAATGAAATGGGTAGCTAGTGGGAGGAGACATTGCATAAAATTAGGTGATATATTGTTAAGATCAAGATCTAAATCATGTTAGAGGATGAGATTCCTCTTGTTCCCATCATCTCAGTCTATATATATATATATAGCATTTGTTAACCGAATGAAGGCAAAAGAGCTAGATTGAATTTTGACAATCAACTTCCAGTCTTTTCATACACAGCAAGGAAAAATGGCTGCCTCTTACCATACTCGCTCAAACAGCTTTCCCACAAGATCACACCCTCTCACTTCAGATGTTGGAGAGAATTTGAGAAGATTAAGGTATTCTCAAGCTGCTTCTACTTCATTATCTTCATCAATAGCCCACGAGTTAAATGGCCTTCAAGATTTACATGATTCTGTTGATAAAATGCTTCAACTGCCTCTTGTTCAACAAGCTTTAGCCCAAGGCCAGCATAAGAAATGGGTTGATGACCTTTTGAATGGATCTTTGAGGATCTTGGAAACTAGCAGCATTGCTCAGAATGCTCTCTTGCAGATTAAGGAATCTACACAAGGACTTCAATCAGTTCTGCGCAGAAGAGGAGGAGATGAAATTGAACTTGCAACTGAGGTTAAGAAATGCATAGCCTCTAGGAAGGCAGTAAAACAGGAAGTCCACAAGGCCTTGGCGAATTGACAAGGCATGGGAAACAAATGCTCTTCTCTAATCAATGAGGAACATGTTAGCGCGTTGAAAGAGGTTGAAGCAGTAACCTTAGCTGCATTTGGATCCTTGCTGTCCTTTATCTCGGGTGCTGGGATTCCATCAAAGCTAAGTGGGTTTGTATTGGCTTCCAAACTCATCCGCCCCAAAAGAATAGCTTGTGAGGAAGTCAAGATAGAAACGAATGAGTTTGAGAAGGTGGATGCTGCATTGACACTCAAATCTGTTAACACTGTTTATTTGCAAAACCAGCTGAAAGAATTGGAGTCCAGCATCCAAGATCTTGAAGAAGGCCTTGAATCCTTGTCTAGGCGTTTGATCAAAGCTAGAGTCTCCTTTCTCAACATCCTTAACAATTAGATTACAAATTTTATTGTCATGCTTGTAAATGATTGAAATATACCTGTATCATCCTATAGAAATGAAATTATATACAAAAAACAAATTGTTTGTCTGGTATATCACCTTTCTTCCATCTCAGTATCGGTTGCTTTCACTCTTAAATATTGCTAGATGATACTTGATTATCATTTCGCCTTCTTTGAAGTAAAAATAAATGAATGCGTAGGATGAACAGGTTAAACTTAACTGTAAATTCTTCAGATTCTTTTCCCCATTAAATCATTGGTTCAAACATCTTAGAGAACCCCTTATTTTTGTTTATGGCAAATTTTATGCAATTTTAAAATAGAAATCATTGTTGTGAAGTTTCCTATTGTCGCCTACTATATGATGAAGTATTATCTATTATTGAGATCCACATGGTAGACTGACTTCCCAGGGCTTAGATATCCAAAAATGTTCTGGCTGTCTTTGTATTAGGGTGATTTCTGCAGCAATACGCGTACTAACTTCATAATAATTTGATGCATCCATGACTCGTTTGCCAGGCATTTCCTCCAAGTGAGAGGCAAGCCACGTTGGATAGCAGACCTAATCAAAATTTTATAATCTCTGCCACAATGAGCATCATGATGATGAATAGCAATGCCATTGAATTATTAATTAGCCACATGCAAATGTGGCTTATAGAATTGGATATTGCCTTTATCTGTATAGGCAGGATAAGTGTCAACGGCACTTTTTGCGTTGCAAATAATTGTCATGTTAAAATAATCAAACGATGAAAGATGGAGAAGACTCATTGATCCATGTTGGATCAGTCTTATTTAATTTACCTACAATAAGAGCGTAACAAACTAACAATTTAGTTGTCCACCTACAAGTGTGACATCTAAAGTTTTTATTAAGTAGCTTTTATTAAGCTTATTTTACTAAAACGTTGATCATGATGATCACATAGATTGTGCCATCAAATTAGGGCCATAAGGCCCTTGGTTGTAGCAATCAAGATTGTCGCCAGGCTGAATCCCAAACTTGCCACAGAAAGTGGTAAAGAACCCAATACGGTTAGCTACAAAGCTATTCCAACCTTTGCCACATTCAATTCCACCGTTGATTATATTTGTGGTTAGACCGTATCCCGGAAGCCGGCTGGCGTTTACGTCATTTGCTGATGGTTTCCATTCGTCGATAATGACTTCGTGGCACGATGGCTTTGGTGGCTGTGCAGTCATCCAGAACCAGATTGCTGACTTGAATGATAGTACTGGATCAGTGGCAAGAAGGTCTGGATTGTTCAACAAGTCCACCCCCAAGGCTTCTCCGCACCTTAAGTAATTGCAATTCCTGTACACGAACAAGTTAGTGAATAATTAATGTTGGATAGAATGTAAATGCACATTTAACAAGTTTTCAATTCAAGAGGGCAAGACTTTCTCATTCAGATCAGACAATGATATACTAATTCAAAATGTTCAGCCTACCAAGTGAGTTGAATTGGACCTCGGCCATAGTATTGCCCTGGCAAGGGACATGGACAGTAAGGATAACAGTAGTCGGACCCATGGCTAACTTGCCTAATATAGCAATATCCCCAAGCATATTCTCCACCAGGTGCATCGGGCCATCCCCCTGTAAGTTTATCAACCACAAAAATTGATTAGTAACAAATTAAAATACCGATTGGAGATTGGGTGATGCTGTTTATTTATAATTTAATACTTGCACATTACTTGTTAGTGCACCGGAAAAAGGAATCTTTAAATTTAATTAAGCTGATCAGGAATTGAAACAAACCAGTAGTTTCATGGCCAGTTTGGGCAAAAAAGGCAGCAATTTCTCTTTTACGCATGGTTTCATTTCCAGAGTTACCAAAGGCTGGAAAAGCTTTGGCTGCCTCTATAAAAGCATCATAAGTGTAGAAGCCTCTGGCATGGCATCGTTCATCATTTCTATACGGAAGCAAGTCTTCAAACATCTCCCTTGAGATGATCTTGCCCAGTTCACCGCCATCCGTCCCGTGGCCAGTATCACGTTCACCGCACACAGCGCCGCTTCCACAATTCTGTGCTGAACCTCCTTGTACAAAAGATAAAACTAGAGAGAAAATTAGTAAGGACCCAATGAGCCTCATTTTGAAAGCAAGAGTTATGATATCAATTATCCTTTACTTGGTGTGTGTCACAACTTTGGCTAGTGGGATGATATCTATAGAACATATGTGTCATGGTTTTTTGAAGGGAGGTTGCTAATTTCCCCTATTTCTTAATAGTATAAATTTATAATATTACTCTTATTTTTAATCACATTCTTATTTATGTTTATTATAAATTAAATAAATCACATGAATGAAAAAAAAAATTAAGTATTAAAAATAAGAAATATATATTTTGTTATAAAAAATTAATAATAAAATATTTTTCTTGTACTTTTTATTTTATAAATATTTTCTTATAATAAATATATAAGAAAATTATTATAAAATGATAAAAAATTATTATAAGAAAACTTGAATGATAAATAAAAAATTATTATAAAATAAATAATCAACTATTATTCTTGTACTTTTTACATTTAAGTTTAAATTTACAAAATATTTATTAGATGAAAATGTTTAGAAAATAAAAAAAGTATAGGAAAAAATTTTATTACTATTTTTTTGTTCACATCAAAACATATATTTATTGTTTTTAATACTTATTTTTAATTCAGTTTCTATTCATATAATTTATTTAATTTATAATAAATATAAATAAAAATATATTTAAAAATAGGAATATTATTGTAAATTAATGTTGTTAGGGAGTTATTGGCTATTATAAAAATATACATGGGGTAAATGATATATATTAATTACAGTAAATGTTATTTGACAATCTCCCCTTTTTGAAATACCTAAGCAAGTTTTTTTTTTTTTTCTTCAAAGGAATATGTTATTAAGGATTGTACTCCACACTGTTGAGGGTTAGGGATAATATCTCACATTGTTTGATAATAAATTATTGGGTAGGTATATAAAGGCTTAGGCAACCCTCAAGTCTTAGTTAGCATTTGAGTAAGTCCATGAACTTCTATAAAATAAAATACCTAAATAAATTATTTAAAAAAATCTCAAATTTTTTATCCTAAGTTTTCATATTCATGAGTTTATGACTCCTAACTCATAATATATTATGTATAATACATGAAAATTTAAGAAGCTAGCAATGAAAAACTTAAAAATTTTTATTGAGACTCAGAGACAATGTGCCAAACAATACATTATATTATAAATATACTCTTCATACGATATCAAAGTTAAGGTCTTGTGTCTAAACGTTTCATCTAATTTTCGTTGGATCTGTATGTCTTACGTAAGAAAGCCTATCAAGATTGTTTATCTTTTAAAACCATGACATAGACAAGCAATAATTAAGGATTTTGATGCTCTTCTTTATTTCACATCTTGTAGATCTGGCAGCGGCTGTTCTCTGCTTCTAGTCTTTATCCCAATGTACTGAGGTTGGCTTTGAGCTTGAAAAGAACTAAACAAGGGCAAGTGGGGCGATGATATTAGGCGTTTTTTTGGCTGTTTGTGCATGAATGCTTGCAGGTTGCTGGTAAATTTTTGTTGTAAAGGCAGACAGAAACAAAAGAGGATGTGACTGAAGAATAACACATGCAAAACGAGCACACCGTCATTTTCATTGCAGAATAACACATGCAAAACGAGCACATCTTCATTTTCATTGAGGCAGCAAATGCCTAGAAATTAAGGCAAACCCTAACATACATTAAGGTCTTGTTTGGTTGGAGGATTAAAAGTGGGGATTTGACTCTTTTTTTAAATTTTATCCTTGTCTCATGTTTGGTGCTATCAAGGATATTGAAATTTAGTCATCGTGGGCCTACAAACTAATCTCAATTTTGTAAAGAAAATTATCCCAAGAGAGGCTATGGGATTAGTTAGTATTGGATTATATTGATAACTCAATTAAACATAATAATTTATAAATATTAAAATTATAGTCATATGTGATAAATGTAATAAAAAATATTGATTTTAATCATGTAAATAATAAATTATACTAAAAATATTATTAATTTCAAATTAAAATAAAATTTTATTTTAATTTATTTAATTATTAATTATTTTTATAATTTCAAATGTACATTATAAATTAATTATTAAATTAATATTCAAAAAGATACTTTTTTTTTATAAAATAATAGATTATTGAATAAAAATAATAAAAATATCATATATATATTTAACAAAATAAAAATTATTTATATTATTATTTATATTTCATTAATGTCATTGAGGTTGATTTGTATTATTAATAATACAAAATTTCAGTTTATACTAATAACAATAATAATAATAATAATAACTTGTAAATTGTAATATTATAATATAAAACATGATTATTTATAGTCCAATCCAATATTGTACCAAACACAACATAATATTATATAGTTCAATATTATCCTATCCAATCTAATCTAATCCGGCATACCAAACGAGACCTAAATGTACGTTAGAGGGATCCACAAATTAAAATAACTCACGCCTCACACTCACACTCACACTCACATTCACACACTTGGTTATCGTGATGGATTTTTTCATATTAATCGATCTTTTGATGTTTGTCAAATATCATTACTGTACGCTTTATCACTTACTAGGCTGAAGATCGACTCAGAACCCGAATTGACTTTTCTTGTCCTAGCAGAGGCACCTTTCCTGGATAAACCTGCCTCAAGATTATTGGGCTTGGTTCTTGGGGCTGGGAAGCCCTCGAGCATGAACGTTATGGGCTCGCTCTAGGTCTCAGGGGAAAATCCAGTAACAACAATTAATATTGACTAAAAGGAGAAAATCACAAAATAATCGGGGTCAATGCGAAATTAAAGAAAGAGTGGGGCTATTTGAGTCCGCCAATTTTCTGTCCACACGCTCTTTCTAATGAAATATTAGATGGAACTATTGATCCCACCAAATTCCTCTCAACCCTTATTTTAACAAATGAATAAATTATTATAAATTTGAAATTTGAAATTTGAAAATATCAAGATTACCTTTCATGAATCTTTCTACAATTGCAAATTCTCACATTTTATAAACTAAAAACTCTATTTTACTATTTTTTAAATTCATTTTTGGTCTTTTCGAGTAGATCATGACCTCTATTTCATATTTTTTATATATAAGAATTTTTTCTTGATGTTCATTAACTTTTCTGTTTAGTAAAAATTAATTTCTTAATATTCATTAACTTTCATGACTCATAAAATTTTGTTGACATTCAATTTAAACTGTGGATTTTGTTTTCCCTAGTTTGTGATATCAATTATTTGTAACTAAAAGAATATATCTCAATGAATTGATGGGAATTTGTGAACTTAAGATGAGAAAGAGAAGAAACAGTTAATTATGTAAGTTTATTAAAAAATATTTAGATAATAAAATTCTCAATTAGAAAAAGAATGTAGAGAGAAAATTGGTGTGTTCAAATAGCCTCCGCTTAAAAATTATATTATTTGAATATTTTTTTAAAATTACCTAATTAACTATTTCTTCTCTTTTTCTTTTCAGTTTCATAAATTCCATCAATTTATTTATATATATTATTTTAACCGCAAGTAATTGATATCATTAGTTTAAAAAATCCACTATTTAAAAATGAATATTAACAAATTTTATAAGTAATGAAAATTAATGAATATCAATAAATTAATTTTTACTAAACACAAAAGTTAGTAAGTATCAAGAAAAAAATATTTTGCATACATAAAGTATGAATATAGATTAGAATATACTAAGAAATGTCAAAAAAATAAATTTAAAAAAATGTAAAGTTGGGAATTTAATTTATATAATATAAAAGTAGAGAGAGAATATGTAATTACAAAATAAAAAATAGTTGGCAAAAAGTAATTTTGATATTTTTAATTTTTAATTTTTAATAATGAATTTATTTTTATAAATAGAATGTAAAAAAGGTCAGGTTAAGTTACATCGTCATGTAACAAACATTGCATGAATGAGGGCCGTTAGATGTGAACACTAAAATCGAACGAATGGGAATGAAATGAACAGAAAAAAAGAAGTGATGGGAAACTGGGAAAACTGGTGAAAGAAAACCGCTTGGGCCACCGGGTCAAAGCAAGGGTTACTGTTTGAATTCGATTCAGGAGGCAAGAAATTTTCCTTTTTGTAATTCGATTCAGTGCCATTAAAGCTGGTTTTCACAGCAACTATGATTTTTTTTTTTTTTTTTATAATAGCACCAACTCCTGCCCCTTGACTTATGATCAAACATTACATCTTCAAGATTTAATTTATACCATTATTCAGGGGCAGGCGACCATGAAAAGTTCCTTGGAGCTTGCATCAATGGAGTTAAAAATTAATACCTCATTGATGACTACTCTCAGCACAAACGGTGAAGTGGCTTTGGCTTTAGAAAAAACCTTCTCTGCATCTTCATCTTTTAAAAAGCACACCCTTTCTTGCTCCCCAATTAGTCCACATCAAAATTACAAGGGATTCTTTTTTGAGTTATTTGTCAACAAATCGGATACAGCTCTTTATAAAAATAAAAAAGTAACCCCAGGGATCATCCAGGTCAATCTGCATGAGTTTTGCTGTTCATACATGAGCCATAGAAGCAAGCTGAACCGCCAAACCGGGCACTACGGTGAGACGTGAAAACACCGGATCTCATTCCGACCTCGATCTGTTCGTTTTCTAGCTCAGAGCGGGCGGATATGCGCAAGTAGGAAGTTTCCTCAGCCTGAGAGTTCGGAGAAATCATGTCCGCTTTGGGTTGCAATGGCTGTAGGAGAAATTATTCATCTTCCCGACTTACTTTTTTCAACCGGCTACAAACCGCTTCAATGGGTAAAATTAGAATTATAATAGTTACACGTGTTGTAATGTTGTTGATTTGTTTGTCAATTTCTTTAATGTTTGTGACATGCTTTGTAAGGTAACGAGACCCATAAAAAAAATTGGGTGATTCACGTTGCCACACTCATTTAAAAACAAAAACTAACAAAGAGGAGGAAGTAGAAGACGACAAAAGCAAACGACCCCTTTATTTTCCACTCCCAGTTACTTACAGTGCTTGGGGTGCTCGTCTCTCTCTCTCTGTCTCTGTCTCTATTCCTCGAGGCGCACTTTAACTTGCCGTTCTCTATCTTACGCTTCCACTGGTAATGCTTTTTATCCTGCACGTTCCCGGTTTCCTCAGTGTTTTTCATTCTCATTAAAACCCTAACTAATAACACTCTCTAATTCAATTGTGGTATTTTTGGGTTCTCAAATCTGCATTTAATTTTATTATAAGTTACATACTTTGCTTGAAATAGACAATCTAGGGTTTCGTGTGTAATTTGATTTTCTATTGTTTTGTTTTTTTAATCTTTTAGTAAATTTAATCTGGTATATTGTTTTTTTATAATTGACTCAAATGCTATTAGAATTTAGAAAGCTTATTCACAATGGCTGACTCAATACAAATTGGAATTTTTTTTTTTTTTTTTTATCGGAGAAATTTCATGACTTGTATTTCTAAAAATTTGTTTATATATCGTGCATTGGAAGTGTATTTGGTGATTGTTAATTCTTACATTTTTGCTTTATAAACTGGTTATCGTAAGTCTTGGAATTGGAAAGGACTCAATGTGTAGTTTGCATGTTATTCAAGTGTTTTACAGAAACTAGTGATTTTGGCCAAGCTTGGCATGTAGAATGAGAGTGGTGATATCTGGGTATGTGTCATTTTTTTATTTTAGCAGACATGTCTGGGTCACAATGGAATGAAGTGGCTCTGAATGGGGAGGATCTTTCCTACATGCTTGATGATGAAACAACCCCGGTTAAGGCATGTGGGGATTTGGCTTACCATGCCACTCATAACGGTAGGGGCTTGTTTTGCTAGCATTCATTGACTCTCACAATTTCTTTTTCTTGCGTTGAAAGATCATGCTGGTTGGACAATGTTTTTTTTTTATTTGAGAGAGTTGATTTCAGGTAATATGAGCAAGGAAACAAAAGATTGTAGGGAGACTTATTCCCAAATAAAGAGGCGACGAATGTTACAATTTGACACTCAAGTGGTAGATTCTTCCCTATGCAGTGATGAAATGCCATCTCCGTTCCTTAAATCAAATGTCAGTGCGGGCCACATCTCTTCTTTGTGATCATTCTGTAATAGCATCATGTCTTTATATTATGGAGCACGTTTTAGTTATTTGATCATATGTCTAAATTGCTCCTTGCTTGTCCTTTCAACATTGCTAATATTTATGTTCTTCATTCTGTGTAGGAGAGGGGGGAGTCAGTCGAAGAAGTATTACCTGAAGCATCTCAGTGGACTACTGAGTTTTCAGGTTTGTATTTTGCAACTACATTATGATACAGTCAAGAACTTGAATGTCTATTTTCGAGTTCTCTAATCATATTGTGACATATCTTAGCAGGTGTATCTGCCTCTAGTTGTGATGGTACAGATCAGTCATTAGAGGGGTGGATTTCCGAATGCCTTAATGATCCTGAGATGAATTTTAGCACTGATGAGCTGTATGTTTCTTTGGACTATTGCTTTTTAGTTTGATTGCCATTTGACTATAATCTGATTTGTTTATCATGTTAGACTCAGGGACTTCTCTGGAGCATCTGATATACAAATTGATATTTCAGGTGCATGAAGTTATACTTCTTGTTCAATATCTATCACTGTTTTTTCATATTTTATGTGCACTTCTCTCTCTCCTTCGCCCTCTCTTTTTCCTTTTCTGCATTAAGCTTATCAAAAGTTGTTCACTGTTGCAGAATTCAGTAATTCACCGCCTGCATATGATGCTAACATTCTTCAACAGCATTGTACTAAAACTCCTCACAATGTTGTTTTTAGAGGTACATGCCTGTTTTTGCTTTCACTTTGAAGTTTGTTAATTCTGAATTAATGTGCTGTCATTTTTAATTATAGTGTGATATTACGATAACACAGCAACTTCCTAGATTTGATCATTTCTGGTAGTCTTCCTTTTGTTCTGTGTTGATCTGCTCGCCTGCATACACAAATGAATAGTACATAAAATCAGTTATGGATAGAATCATTTATAAACTGTGTTGTTTACATGTGCTATTTTGGTTATTGTTTGTATTATTGTTTTCTTTATATCGTTATGATCCACATGCCCTTTACATCTGTAGCAACTTCTAGCACATTTTGTCTGGTATGATTGTGGATTTTTTATTCAAAATTCTGTCAAACGACTATGTCTGACTCTCTGTTCTGCTCACTTTAGGTAGAAAGTCACTCATAAGAACCCCAACTAAATTAGCTTCTTCAGTTGCCTATCCATTTGCTTTCATTAAGCCATGTGGAGTCCATGGAGACATTACTTTGAAGGACATAAACCAGCGGATTCACTCTCCTGCATCAACATTAAGACAAAATACTGAAGATCCTTCAGCTTATCCAAAATCAGCTTTTTCTGGGAAGCCTGTTGTTGGTAAAACCAAAATTCGCACTGAGGGAGGAAAAGGCAGTATCACAATTATGAGAACCAAAGGTTGAGTAGATAGTAGTTTTCAAACGTCCATTTTGCGGCCCTTTTTCTTGCCCTGTAATGTTCTGGGTTGAGGTGCATCTGTATTATAGTAAGGCCGTCTAACGTAGAAGTTTATCTTGATTTTATTTTTTTTGGCCCATTTTGGGAGTTGTTCATGGAGCTTATAAGAGTAAATTGTTTATGCATCCAAGTGACATTTTTGGTGTCAAATAGCTGCGGATCAATTTTGTGACCTTGATTTTAGACATTAATGTAAGCATGATGTCTGTTCAGTCTGCCTATATTTTCTTTTGGCCAAGAGAATTTTGTGTCCTGTTTTATGCTAACTGAAAAGCAGAAGCTTGTATTTGATAAAATTCAAACTGACAACTATAGCTATAAATAAAGTATAACCTGTATCTTTTCATCAGTGTCATGATAACCAACATGGATGAGGTCAGCCAGTGAGATGTGGTGGGATAAGTTTCATCATTTTGAGAGGAACAACCTAATTCACCAGGCAAGGTTTGTGTAAAAGCAGCCACCCTGAAAGAGTGTGTAATATAGCTTACTAATCGAGGCACTTGCACAAAAAGCTATTGATGGAAATAGATGTGTGAAGAAATGCATAAATGAACGCTCAACAAAAAGGCTTCAAGCATAAAGACTTAAAATTATAACAAAAAAAAAAGGAAAGAAAGAAAGGAGAGGACATTGAATAATTTTCGTAGATGACGAGAAACGAGCCATATATGTGAAAAGCCTACGGCAACCTAATTTTATATCCTTCAGGGAGAGGAGGCAAGCCAAGCTGTATTGCATTCTTTTGTATGCATTCGAGGTGACAGAGTCAACTTCATTCATGCGTTGCAAATTGTCCATTTTACTTCCAGATCAAATAAATCAACGATAAGGATGCACGGGCGTCACCACCATCCTGTTTCCTACAGGGAGCCAAGCCAAACTGGATTTGCCTCTCTTGTATTCTTGCGGAGGAGACAGAGTCACTGCCATCCGTGTATTGCCCTATTTGTATGGATCTCAAAGAACCATTAATTCCATATAGTATTAGCTTATAAAGAGATGCTACTGTGATTTGTAGAATAAAAAATGAAATGGGTAGCTAGTGGGAGGAGACATTGCATAAAATTAGGTGATATATTGTTAAGATCAAGATCTAAATCATGTTACTGTTTGATATTCCAAGAGGATGAGATTCCTCTTGTTCCCATCATCTCATGCTATATATATATATAGCATATGTTAACCGAATGAAGGCAAAAGAGCTAGATTGAATTTTGACAATCAACTTCCAGTCTTTTCATACACAGCAAGGAAAAATGGCTGCCTCTTACCATACTCGCTCAAACAGCTTTCCCACAAGATCACACCCTCTCACTTCAGATGTTGGAGAGAATTTGAGAAGATTAAGGTATTCTCAAGCTGTTTCTACTTCATTATCTTCATCAATCGCCCACGAGTTAAATGGCCTTCAAGATTTACATGATTCTGTTGATAAAATGCTTCAACTGCCTCTTGTTCAACAAGCTTTAGCCCAGGCCAGCATAAGAAATGGGTTGATGACCTTTTGAATGGATCTTTGAGGATCTTGGAAACTAGCAGCATTGCTCAGAATGCTCTCTTGCAGATTAAGGAATCTACACAAGGACTTCAATCAGTTCTGCGCAGAAGAGGAGGAGATGAAATTGAACTTGCAACTGCGGTTAAGAAATACATAGCCTCTAGGAAGTCAGTAAAAAAGGAAGTCCACAAGGCCTTGGCGAATTTAAAAGGCATGGGAAACAAATGCTCTTCTCTAATCAATGAGGAACATGTTAGCGTGTTGAAAGAGGTTGAAGCAGTAACCTTAGCTGCATTTGGATCCTTGCTGTCCTTTATCTCGGGTGCTGGGATTCCATCAAAGCTAAGTGGGTTTGTATTGGCTTCCAAACTCATCCGCCCCAAAAGAATAGCTTGTGAGGAAGTCAAGACAGAAACGAATGAGTTTGAGAAGGTGGATGCTGCATTGACACTCAAATCTGTTAACACTGTTTATTTGCAAAACCAGCTGAAAGAATTGGAGTTCAGCATCCAAGATCTTGAAGAAGGCCTTGAATCCTTGTCTAGGCGTTTGATCAAAGCTAGAGTCTCCTTTCTCAACATCCTCAACAATTAGATTACAAATTTTATTGTCATACTTGTAAATGATTGAAATATACCTGTATCATCCTATAGAAATGAAATTATATACAAAAAACAAATTGTTTCTCTGGTATATCACCTTTCTTCCATCTCAGTATCGGTTGCTTTCACTCTTAAATATTGCCAGATGATACTTGATTATCATTTCGCCTTCTTTGAAGTAAAAATAAATGAATGCATAGGATGAACAGGTTAAACTTAACTGTAAATTCTTCAGATTCTTTTCCCCATTAAATCATTGGTTCAAAATATTAGACACATCTTAGAGAACCCCTTATTTGTTTATGGCAAATTGTATGCAATTTTAAAATATAAATCATTGTTGTGAAGTTTCCTATTGTCGCCTACTAGATGATAAAGTATTATCTATTATTGAGATCCACATGGTAGACTAACTTCCCAGGGCTTAGGTATCCAAAAATGTTCTTGCTGTCTTTGTATTAGGGTGATTTCTGCAGCAATACGCGTACTTAATAATAATTTGATGCATCCATGACTCGTTTGCCAGGCATTTCCTCCAAGTGAGAGGCAAGCCACGTTGGATAGCAGACCTAATCAAAATTTTATAATCTCTACCACAATAAGCATCATGATGATGAATAGCAATGCCATTGAATTATTAATTAGCCACATGCAAATGTGGCTTATAGAATTGGATATTGCCTTCATCTGTATAGGCAGGATAAGTGTCAACGGCACTTTTGCGTTGCAAATAATTGTCATGTTAAGATTCAATTGTGATTTTCTGAAGTTCAATGAATTTGGAAAATGAGTTGGAAACATGGTGGAAGGAGACTGATTAATCTTTGGTAATGAATTTGTCCATTTTCTTAGAAAATTAATCAAATTGTTCATTTGCTTAGAAAATTAATCAATCAAACTCCTACAAACTACCATTATCCTATGTCCGTGAAATCGCCCGGGAAAAAAATGAAATCCGATAGGGAAAAATATATCCCCAACGAATTAATCTCAAATGGTTTTGTAATACATGGGGAGGAGCTAGGAACCTAGCCTGAATGAAAATCGAAACGTAGATGCTTACAGGCATACGAAAGTTTCAAGTTTTAGCACTGGTTCTTGGAGAAAATAGCTGCTGCATGTTTTATTTCCAATGTGTCAAGGGGAAGTTAGTATACAAATGAATATCATAATGGTTATTTAGCTTACTTAGACGTACAAGAATCCTGCTATTTTGATATATATGAGATGGTTATTAAAGAAGTTTGACAAGATAGAAAATAAAAATGCATGCATGAACAGCAATGACAAAAAGGTATCAAACAAAAAGATTAATAGAAGAAACAGATGAGGACATTAAAGAGATTTCCCAGATGACAAGAGTGAGTAACCTATAAGAAGCTCAAGAGTGTCACAGGTGGTCCAATTTCCTCCATGGAGGAAAGCCAAGCTGTCAGCTGTGTTGCTTCTGCTCTGCTGTATTGAAGGTGGCAGAGTCAGCGCATTCATGCATAGAAGATTTTATATTTTATTTCCTCAATCAAATAAAAATCAACTACAAGGACGCGTGAGTGTCACAATTGTTGAGTAATGAAAAGTACCAGTCAGACGCCTCCTCATTCCTTATCTGGGGGTGAATTCTCCCAGCTGAATGTAACGAGTAGATTCCTGGTAGTGTACCTTTTGGGAAGTACGAGCCGATTAGAAGTTCACACCGACCAGGTACTTGTCACCTAGAAGAAAGGACATGATCTCACAAACACCCGACAATTCCGCCACGATCCAAACCACTAGGAAAGCACGACGCCCCACGTACACCTACGCTCGTTCAGTTGAAGGCCCATTAAGGTCCATGATCACCCGAAGAAGAGGGGCATGAGGAATACTCTGAGAACATGGGATGATTGTCTATAAAAGGCTGGGAAATTGATGAAAAAAAGGGACACGAAAAATAGAAAAGGAAGGGGAAACTCTGCCAAATTAAAACCAGAATTTATTTTATACGAATCCTTGACACATTTTGTGTTGAGAACATTGCAATTAATCTGCACAACTTGAATCATACAATTTTCCTGTAAACACGTTGTATTGACTTAAGTATCAAAGGGTTTACGTCGGCAAAACCACCGGCGTCTCTGATTTATTTTTGTGAACGCAAGCTTGAAAAGAAGAGAGGGAGCGATTTGGGTCCAAGGAGCTCGGGCAATCGCTAAAGCAGGGAGAGTGCAACCTCTTCTCCATTGTCAACACAAGCGTTGGTGGAACGATCTGGTCGGGTCAAGGGCGACCAAATTTCAGCATCAACAACAATCATCCTGCTTCCTACAGAGGGCAAAGCCAAACTAGATTGGCCTATGTTGTATTCCTACAGAGGAGGCAGAGTCAAGGCCATTCCTGTATTGCATATTTCATGGATCACCCGTAAACATTTGTTTAGAAGATATAAGTGTGATTTGAAGCTAAAAAGAAAAAAAGATGGGGAGTTGGTGGGAGGAGACAATGGCATAAAAGAAGATGATATTGTGTTTAGATCAAGATCAAAAACATGTTAGTACTCGTTCCCCTCATCTCATGATATTTATAACTGCCTTACTCTCATTCACATCAAGAAAATATGGCTGCCTCTTACCATACTCGCTCAAACAGCTTTTCCCCTAGATCACACCCACTCAGTTCAGAGGCTGATGAGCATTTGAACAGATTAAAGTCTTCTCAGGCAGTTTCTACATCATCTTGATCAATTGGCTTTGACATCAATGGCCTTCAAGATTTACGCGGTTCTGTCAATAAAATGCTACAATTGCCCTTAATTTAACAAGCTTTAGCACAAGGATGTTGCAAGACATGGCTTGATGAGCTGTTGAGTGGATCCCTGAGGATCTTGGATATTTGTACCATTGCCGAGAATGCCTTGATGCAGATTAACGAGTCTGTACATGGGCCTTAATCAGTTTTGTGCCGGAAAAGGGGGCAACGCGTAAAGCCAGATTTCTACAATGTTAATTAGGAAAATTTTCCAAATGAAATCATGAATAACATAATTGCTAATAAGAATAAGGATTGGTATATCCCTAATTAGGATTCATAGAATAATTTTAGAAAAATTTATTCTTTCATAATTAATAGGATTTCCTATGATTTCCTATTAATTCATATTTTTGTTTCCTCTTTCATAACCCTAAATTCACAAGCAGCATTTTTTTTTAAATTCTCAACCACTCATCACTCTTTATTCATACCCTAAGATTTGAACTCTTACTTGTATAGGAGAGAGTCTTAATAGTTGATAATTCTTAATTTCCCTGCACTTTACTAGATTTCTTATCTTTGTGTTCTATTAAGAGTTTTATTTTACATGATTTTAGAATGTTACAAACATTTATACATGATTTATGATGTCTTTTAGACGTGTTTAATGAGTTATTTTATTGTTGAGTCTCATTAGTTAATCCATGATATAATTAACACACTGAACAATTCCTAGACAATATGGATATCTCATAATAAAACATATATTTTAGAAATAGTTTTTGAGAAGAACCTTATCTTTTTGTAAACTAGAACATATAGGGGCTTATTGAATAAATTATATTTCATAAGTTATTGACCTTGTTTTTTTTTTTTTTTTTTTAATTTTATATGGGGTTTCGAAATAGACTCTATTGCATGGGAAAGATGTGATTTAAGTATAATGACCAATTTTTTAAAATTTTTTGGAGTGTCAAAATGAATTCAGGAAATTCTAAAATTTTAAATAGAGATTACTATATGTATCTAGCAATTCTCAGTTTTAATTTCATAATCTTTGATTAATATCTAATTTTATAAAAATCTCGGAACATATACTATTTAGTTAAGGTTCTGTGAGACAATTTTGAACTTGTCAAGAAATAAATAGTTTTGAAAATGTTTTTGATATCAGATCATCTTAAAAATTTAATGGGAAATACGATGGATGTCTAAAATAGTATTGTATACTATTGTGTCATTCTAATTATTAAATTATGAGTAAAAATTCAGAGAATCAGACTTAAGGATGGCAATTTAACATGTACCCAGTCCGGAACTGGACGAACTCGAATAATCCAGGCCGAGTTCAACTCGTATCGGATTAAAATAAATCCGGATACCGGATTGAATTTTAGCAACTCGAATGTATTCGGGTTCGGATCTAGATGCAGATGAACCTGCATATCCGGAACCCGAACTTGGGTATCTTTATTTTAATATTATTTTTTAAAATTATTTTTTAATATAAATAGAAAAAAATCAGCCCGATGCCCTAATTTCATACTTCCACAACCTTGGCAGCCTGTCATTCTTTTCTTCTCTTTTCAATTCTTCTCTTCTCTTATATTCATCAGAACTATAAAAAAATGTACTTATAATAGTATCAAAATAACGTATCCAATATATTAGGAATGAAGTTACTTACTTGACAAAAGCAATGATCTAAGGCTCTAAGCACACCTCCAAGCCTTCAATAGCCTCAAACACCATAAACAAATTCAACATTTACAACTTATTCCAACATCCTGATTTTCTAACTCATACTCATACAAGTTTGATTGGGGACCGCAATTTTCGGGTCCGGGTCTGGGTTCGGCCTTCCCGGTTTCAGAGTCGAACACTAAAATGTCATACCAGACCCATATTTAAACCTGTTTTTTATGCATCCAGGTTTGGTCCAGGTTAAACTAAAAAAAATTTGGGTTTCGGGATTGCAGGTTTTAAACCCGAATCATATACAAATTAAAAAAAAAATAAAGTAGAAACCTAATTCTACAAAAATCAAATACAAACCAAATTCTAAAAAATCAAATACAAATACTGATTCTAAAAATTTCAATGTTTCAAAGTAATAAACCATTCACAAATACAAATATATAACATAACATTCACAAAATACAATTCTGTGTCTACAATTCAAACTTACGATTCACAGATTCAGTTCACGAACTTTAAGGATCGGCATCTGATGAAGCAACAAATGGTGGCTACTAATGAAATGATGATGACAACAACCACAATGTCACAGACTCACAACTGTGATTGGCATAGGTGGACAAATGACGGCCAAATGGAGGCTGATGATGATGATGAACATGAACACAACGAAGGTGCAAAAGCGATGATGAGTGACGACGATGTTTTGATGAAGAGAGAGGAAAATGTTGAAACATTGGCTACTAATGTTTTCAAATCCCAAAATTATGTTATTTTTATGATTTTAACAACATATTCTATTTTCCTTTAAATGTATAATTATTTTACTAAATGATTATCTTTTACGAAATTATCTATAAAATATTATAATAGAATTTGTTTTGCAAGCCTAAATCATTATTATGATCTTTTATGAATTCGATATGAATGTTTTGTTCACATATACGATTAAGATTATTAATGAAATTTTTTACACGGCCACCTCTTGAAGCTGTACAAGGGTCACCTTTTGAGGGACAAAGTGCCACGAAGTACCACAAAATAAAAAGTGCCACTTGCAAGTTGTAACATATGAAAAATGAATTTAAATTCTTTGGCTCATTGTCCATATTAATTATGTGTGTGTGTTTGTGTGTGTGTGTGTGCGTGTATGTTCTAGACCAATATTGGGTTTTTGTTCTAAGTGTGTATAACATATTTTGATGTTGATTCTGTTTTTGATTGGGTCATCGGGAGTATATGTGACACTATATGACATGAGCTAATCTTTTGTTTTTTGTGTATATATATTATACGATTTGTTTCATGACTAATTACGCTTTTGATGTATTGAATCACCATGAATTTACGTCTTTCTATTATAATATGTCATTTTGCGAAACTAAAGTTTTTAATATATGTTTTAATGAAAAGGGCTTGCAATACTTTTGGTACCCAACAATCCTAATGTGTTGAGAATGATTTTACTTATCGAGTTGACGGCTCACCCATTATCATTACTTTTTGTCTATTAAGTAATTTGCTGAGAGGCGTGCTTATCTTTAAAGCTACAAATTTATTTACTTTTGCTAGTTGAATAAGAGGAGGACAAACTTCTGTTTCCTTTAAGTTTGCTTATCTTCTAAACTTGTAATGGGAGAGTTTTGAGACTTTTGTTAAATTTATGGCTTTGGGAAATAATGTTTAGTATTGGACTTGTGAATTTGTTTGAATAAAATTTGAAGTATTTCAATTTGAGGTTTTGTGTGAGGTTCACGATTTATAAGTAGCCTCCTTTTACTACGTGCTCTCCATATGTGTTAGATTTGGTGTGTTAGACAATGAAAGGACTTACTAGTGAGATTAAGAAATATTTAATCCCGAGAAAGGCAGTGAAAAGGCAATCCACAAGGCCTTGGGATATTTGAAAGGATTGGAAAATAAACGCTCCTCTGTTATTAATTAGGAGCATGTTAGTATGTTGAAAGAGGTTGAAGCCGTCACCTCGGCTGCATTTGAATCTTTGCTATCCTTATCTCAGGGCTAAGGACCCCATCAGATCTAAGCAGACTGTCATTAGTTTCCAAGCTCATTTTCCCCAAAAGAATAGCATGCAAGGAAGATGAAAAGGACATTAATGAATTTGAGAAGGTGGAGGCTGCCTTGTCTACACTCATTGGTCACAAGACGACAAATCTGATAACATCTTTTATTTGCAGAACCAGCTGACAGAATTGGAAGCCAGTATCCAAGATCTTGAAGAAGGCCTTGAATCCTTGTGTAGGTGTTGGATTAAAGCTTCTCCCTTTTCAACAGCCTCAACTATTGGATCACAAGATTTGATACTTTCAAGCATGTAAATGAAAAACATATACACTTCATTCTATTGATAGAAAATGAATTACATAAACAAATTATTTTGTAATATTTTGGCCTTGCTTCTATCTCGATATTATTTGCTTTTACTCTCAAATATTGCTAGATGATGATACTTGATTTTCAATTCACCTACAGAAACAACTATAGCTTTCTACCATAACCAATTCTTGTGCTCTTCAAGTTTTTAGCTCATGACCAGTCATTTTGATTAAAACATTGCAAAAATTAAAATAAATAAAGGATGAACAGATTATACTTTAGAGTTCCAGAGTGTTTACCGTTAAATCATTGGTTCAAGTATTAAGCCCAGCTTAGAGAATCCATAATTTGTTTAAGGCAAGTTATATGCATGCAATTTTTAAACAGACATCATATATATATAGTTGTCAAGATTCCAATTGTCTCTTGATTGATGTTTGAATATATGGATGAATGAGAGGTGGACACATTTCTCATGCCTTTGTAACGACAAATTCTCTGGCTTGTGTGAATTCTGTAGCATTTACGTGTATTGACCTCATTGTGTATTCTAAATTAACAGTATGAATTGCAATTCAAATGTGTCAATTTAAATTATTAACCACCACTGGTGTGTTGCAGATTATACTAATGTCAAGATTACAATGTTGTATTGAAGGTGACAGAGTCAACTTCATTCATGCACTGCAAATTTTAAATTCTATTCCCAGATCAAATAAATCAATTATAAGGATGCACGAGTGCCACCACCATTGTGTTCCCCACAGGGAGCCAAGCCAAACTGGAGTGGCCTCCCTTGTATTCTTGCAGAGGAGACGTAGCCAATGCCATCCGCGTGTTGCATATTTCATGGACCACTCAGAAAAATTAATTTATATAGCATTAGCATTTGAGAAGATGCTAGTGTCAGTTGCACTTCAAAATATACGATGATGCTAGTGTGGCAGGAGCAATGCATAAAATTAGCTGATATAGCATTTAGATCAAGATCGAAATCATGTTACTGTTTTATATTTTAAGAGGACGAGATTCCTCTTGTTCCCCTCATCTCATGCTATATATATTGAGATTTGAGCTTATGGTAACCAAATGAAGGCAACGAGCTAGATTGAATTTCAAAATTAACTTCTAGTCTTCTGATTCACAGCAACAAAAGCAATGGCTGCCTCTTACCATACTCGCTCAAACAGCTTTCCGACAAGATCACACCCACAGATCTTAGAAGTTGAAGAGCATTTGAGAAGATTAAGGTCTTCTCAAGCTGCTTCTACTTCATCATTAGGCCATGAGTTAAATGGCCTTCAAGATTTACACGACTCTGTTGAAAAAATACTTCAATTGCCCCTCGTTCAACAAGCCTTAGCCCGCGACCACCAAAAGAAATGGGTTGATGAGCTGTTGAATGGATCTTTCAAGATCTTGGATGTTTGCAGCACTGCTCAGAATGCCTTGCTGCAGATGAAGGAATCTGCACTAGGACTTCAATCAGTGCTACGCAGAAGAAGGGGTGATGAAACTGAACTTACAAGTGAGATTAAGAAATACTTAGCCTCTAGGAAGGCAATGAGAAAGGCAATCAACAAGACCTTAGGGAATTTGAAAGGCGTGGAAAACGAATGCTCCCCTTCAATCAATGAGGAACATGTTAGCGTGTTGAAGGAGGTTGAAGCCGTCACATTGGCTACGTTTGAATACTTGTTGTCCTTTATCTCCGGTTCTAGGACTCCATCAAAGCTAAGCAGGTTTGCATTGGTAACCAAGCTCATCCGCCCCAAAAGAATTGCATGCCAGGAAGACCAAACAGAAATGAATGAGTTTGAAAAGGTGGATGCTGCATTGTCTACAGTCGTTGGTCACAAGACAATCAAATCCGATAACATCATTTATATGCAAAACCAGCTTAAAGAAATGGAGTCCAGCATCCAAGATCTTGAAGAAGGCCTTGAGTCCTTGTCTAGGCGTTTGATCAAGGCTAGAGTCCCCCTTCTCAACATCCTCACCAATTAGATTACAAGATTGTGGTGATGTCATACTTGTAAATGAATGAAATATACTTGTATCATTCTATAGAAAGAAAATTATATATACACAAATAGGTTTTTTCTATGACATATTTAGCCTTTCTTGTATTTCATAGTCTTTGCTTTTATTGCATAAATGTTGCTAATTATATGATATATTATACAGTAATCTATCACGAGACAGTAAGAATCTCCACGACTATCATTTCTATTTTAAATTGCATGTAATTAATTTGCCTTGAATAAATTATGGATTCTCTTAGATGCATCTGTTTAATTTTGAACCAATAATACTTTAATGGCAAATTTCTTCCTGAAGCATTAATTTAAAGCTTAGTTTAGCTTGTTCATCCAATCTATTTGTTTGATTATTTTTACTCCATACAAGGAGAATTGAAAATCTAGTACCATCTACCAGCATTTAAGCTGTAAAATCAATTGATATTTGATATTGATGAAATGTTCTTATCATAGAAATATTCTATTTGTGTATTTAATTTTCTTTCTATAGATTGATACAATAGGATATTTCATGCATCATTTACAAGTATAAGAGACCCTAAAAATTTTGTGCTCTAGCTAATAGTTGAGGATGTTTAGAAGAGAGACTCCAGCTTTTATCAAACGCCTAGACAAGGATTCTAGACCTTCTTTGAGATCTTGGATGCTGGACTCCAGTTCCTTAAATTGGTTTTGGATGTTATCTGAATTGCTTGTCCTGTGACTAAGGATTGTAGTCAATGCAGCATCCACCTTCTCAAATTCATTAGTTCTCTTTCATCTTCTTCCTATGCTACCATTTTGGACCGGATTAGCTTTGAAATCAATGATAAGCCAATTTTTTTTGGTGGAATCTTTGGCCCTGAGATAAGGGACAGCAAGGATTCAAATGCAGCCAAGGTGACTGCTTCAACCTCTTTCAATATGCTAACATGTTCCTAATTGATCAGATTGGAGAATTTGTTGTCCATGCCTTTCAAATTCCCAAAGGCCTTGTGGATTGCCTTTTTCATGCCTTCCTAGAGACTATGTACTTCTTAATCTCAATTGTAAATTCAGTTTCAACACCCCTTCTTCTGCGCAGAACTGAGTGACGTCCTTGTGATTCTAAGCAATGCTGTTAATTTCCAAGATTCTCAAAGATCCATTTAAAAGCTCATCAATCTGTTTCTTATTCTGGCCTTGAGCTAAAGCTTGTTGAATGAGGGGCAATTGAAGCTTTCTATCAACAGAATCATGTAAATTTTGAAGGTTGTTAACTCATGGCCTATTGATAAAGATGATGAAGTAGCTTGAGAAGACCTTAATCTTTTCAAATGCTCTTTGATCTGGTGGGAAAGCTAATTGAGCTAGTATGGTAAGAGACAGCCACTGTCTTGCTGTGAATTAGAATTGAAGACTAGAATTTGATTGTGAAAATTAAATCTAGCTCTTAGCCTTCATTTGGTTACCATATGCAAGACCAGAGTTACAATCGTCATCAGCTTCTTTGTTTAGAGTTTAAACTTGGCCCCGAAGGTTGGAAACGTGGGATTGCAAGGACTCCAACTGCTGCTCGAAAAAAGATTTCTGGCTAAGCAAGCTTCCCCCTCATATCATTCAACTTTTTCTCAGGTTGAGTGGATTTCTCCTCGAGTGTTAAGACTCCGACTTGGGGGTTTGCTGATTTCTCCTCTGCAATATCTGCTCTCTTCTTCAAAGCCTTGGTTTGTATTTTCTTGTCGTAATAGGCAATTCTCCTGTGCTAAGCTGATATGCACCAAACTGTAAAGTGTTCACCAGATCGGCGAGAGTACGACCCTCCATGTCTTCTGTTGAAGTGTGAGCTTAGAAAGTAGAAACTGGATTCAAGAGAAAGTGCTGCCATATCGGTTTGTTGAATAAGTGTTGTATGTCTTGTCCGTTATGTACTGAGCGACATGTGGTTAGAATAAGAAATGGAGCAGATGACCTGTTGATGCGAGATTCTGGTTCTCTTCGTTCTACGACCAGGCTCTCTGCTCGATCAACTTCGCCACGACCAGGAGGTCTCCTCGTAAGGCTTCTTCTCCAGAGGTTCCTGCGCACACAGACAAGTCAGAGTACGCCAGTTGTTTTTCCGGCGCAAACCCTCCGACGCTCAAGTCAGATATGAAGGTTCGGGGAACGCTTGCCACAGATCTTATGGCTTTTTCGTAGTTTGCTCTTCTTTAGAATTTCTTTAGCTCTCTTCTAATCTAAAAATTGCTAACCCTTTTACCTTCGTTGGCTACCTTTTTATAGGCTTCCTCTGAATCCCAGTTTTCCGCAGTCTACGTCCGTTATCCTCCCACCTCTCGAACGTGGATTCCCCATTTCCGTAGTCGTGGGTGGTTGCGTGGACTTCGTGCCTAGATTCTCGGGCTGGAGAGCATGCCTCGCCAACTGTCGTTGACCGGGTCTCCTCGAATCAACCCTTAGCAAGAATACAGCAGGAATGGCTTTATGCTTCTTACAGGAAATTGGCCTCGCGAATGACGTGCTCGTGGATGAGCAGGATATTCCTGCCCCTGCTCCCCTGCTACATGGCTCTTACAGGACACACCTGCTCGCTGACTTCTGTCACCAAACATCTGCTCATCACGTCTGGTCTCGTCGGAGTATTTCCCTCAAACACCGGTCCCTCAGTTTCTGGTGTTGGGTAATGTAATGGACCAGCAGTAGAAACTTAGCAGTTCTTGGTCGCGTGGGACTGGAAAAGGCTGCCAAGAGTCATATCGCATTTAATTGCGGACGAGGTGATGTGGCAGAAATCTGCCCCTCTATTCGAATTTCAAACCAACGGTTACGAGGCCCTTGGGATTTGGTGCCGTTAAATGCTGGCAACCCAAGAGTCCGTCCCCATTAAGAAACTTAAATCCTTTCAAATAGAAAATTCGTCATTCCCTCCGTCTCCGTTGCTTTCAACTTGCTTCACTCCTCTTCTTGCTATCAACAGAAGCTTTTTTATCAGCTCCCCACAGACGGCGCCAAAATGTTGATGCGAGATTCTGGTTCTCCTCGTTCTACGACCAGGCTCTCTGCTCGATCAACTTCGCCACGACCAGGAGGTCTCCTCGTAAGGCTTCTTCTCCAGAGGTTCCTACGCACACAGACAAGTCAGAGTACGCCGGTTGTTTTCCCGGCGCAAACCCTCCGACGCTCAAGTCAGATATGAAGGTTCGGGGAACGCTTGCCACAGATCTTATGGCTTTTTCGTAGTTTGCTCTTCTTTAGAATTTCTTTAGCTCTCTTCTAATCTAAAAATTGCTAACCCTTTTACCTTCGTGGGCTACCTTTTTATAGGCTTCCTCTGAATCCCAGTTTTCCGCAGTCTACGTCCGTTATCCTCCCACCTCTCGAACGTGGATTCCCCATTTCCGTAGTCGTGGGTGGTTGCGTGGACTTCGTGCCTAGATTCTCGGGCTGGAGAGCATGCCTCGCCAACTGTCGTTGACCGGGTCTCCTCGAATCAACCCTTAGCAAGAATACAGCAGGAATGGCTTTATGCTTCTTACAGGAAATTGGCCTCGCGGATGACGTGCTCGTGGATGAGCAGGATATTCCTGCCCCTGCTCCCCTGCTACCTGGCTCTTACAGGACACACCTGCTCGCCGACTTCTGCCACCAAACATTTGCTCATCATGTCTGGTCTCGTCGGAGTATTTCCCTCAAACATGACCACTATTTCCTGTCAGCCGAGCTTCATAGGTAAAGCATGTGTTTGTCACGTGCATTTACACGTAAAGCTTAGCCTAAAACGACACTCTGTAAGAGCGCTTTGATCTCACTTATTTCTAAGCACGAGAGCAGCACATGTCTAAAACCGTTATTGGCTGTTATCAAGAGCGGGAAAGACCTGGATTCAGTTGTAACAAACCAGAACAAAGCTGATGAATGGGGAATCATTCTAGAATCCTCTGGTTCTATATATATAGTCTTAGAAGGATTGATTTCCAGAGAATGAAAGCATGTAACTTCATCTTTTTAGCTTGTATCTTGTTATCAGTAAGTGAATAAAAGCTGCTGCTCTGTTCTTCAGTGGATATAGGCTATCTCCAGCCGAACCACTTAAATTTGTTGTCCCTTGATTGTTGTTTCTGTGTGATTCATCTGTGTGTGTGTTTGATTTACTATTTCATTTTTGGTCAATTATCAGAGAGATTGGACTGATTTTGGTGATTCTTGATTGGGGTATAATCTGACCTTGGAACAACATCTTCAATATCCTTCTTCTTCACCAGTGTGGCGTAGTCATTGTAATTGGGAAAAAGATGGTCTGCTCACTCATATAGCTGTGACTTTGTTGACTCGACCAGAGGAGCGGAAGACACGGAACTTTGCAGCAGCCGTGCCACTCAGCCCACCCACATCAGTGCGAGAATGAGGGAGTGTCTTCAATAGAGAAACAGGTTTAGGAACTTCAGAATCTTTAGGCAAAGCAAGAACATTGCTTGATTCCCCCGAGGCACCCCCAGAACGGCGGCGCTTCCTCCGCATGATCCCCAGAATTTCATCATCTATGTTTTCTGCGGATGATACCAGGCGGGAATTTACCAGGCTGGAGGTAGACAGCAGATCTTTGCACAAAGTTTGGTTAGCCAGAACAGCTTCAATTCTTCGAAGCAATCTGCTGTTGATTTTGTAATCTACGCTCTATGAATCTGAAACACCAAACAAGAATGTTCAGAAATGAAGAAACCAGAATATGTGTACAGACATTGCGAGAAGCAAGCAACATGGAGTGTAAAAACGAGAAGGGATATGCCCAATATCTAGCATGAGATGAGGGGAACAAGAGGAGTCTCGTCCTCTTGAACAGTAACGTGATTTCGATCTTGAACTGTACATTATATCAGCTACTTCTAAGCATTGTCTCCTCCCTCTACCCATCTTAATTTTGAATCTACAAATCTCGTTTGAATCTTCACATAAGGTAATACTACATAAATTAATGTCTCTTAGTGATCCATAAAATATGCAATACACGGAAGGTATTTACTTTACTCTGTCTCTTCTGCATAAATACAAGAGAAGCCAATCCAGTTTGGCTTGGCTTCCTTTAGGAATCAGGATGGCTGTGACACTCAGCATCCATTTATTTGATCTGGAAATAAAAAGGGAAATTTGCAATGCATAAATGGGTAGACTCTGTCACCTTCGATATTACAGAAAAGAAGACAAAAAGCTCGGCCTACCTCCCTATTGGAAATAGGGTCGCTGTGACACATGGGCTTATTGTAGGTGCTTATTTTGGTAATCTGGGAAATTTCCTGCCATGTTCTCATCTACTTTTCTAGTAATATTATTGTTTGATACCTGTTTGTTATTGTCTGTTCATATATACATTTCTTGAGGAATATTGTTATTACAGAATCAAGGATGCTTATAATTCAAAGTAGCATTGTATCAGCCAAGCTCCATAAGTAAACATGCAAACATGGGATTCTTAAATTTCTAAATAACAAACCAAAATAAGTGTTGCCAGAACTAAGTTACAGTTTCTACTAAGAGAGAACATTAAAAGAAACTTTGGCATAAAGTACTAAATGGACTCCTGTGACAATGTTATTCACTGTAACACCCCAAAAATTACCCATGAAAATACAATGGTAAAATTAGAATAAAATCTCACATCGTTTAGTTTTATTAAAAAAAACTCAAGATAGACAATCATTATTCATACTCCAACTGAATCCTTACATAAAACATCTGAAATAAATTCTCCAAAGGAAAGTCTGTAATTCAAAATAAAAAGTCTAGCCAAATTTAATCTTTAAAGTAACTCCAAAGGTCCACTAAAAAAAAATCTTCATCTACGTACCCAAGCCACATCTCTAATCAATCTGCAAAATATTGGAGACAAGGGGTGAGCCATCAACTCGGTAAGCAAATCCATGCATAATATTTGAAAACCTTTGTCATTATACCTTTAAACATTTTATATCATCTTATAATAACATCTTCATTTAACATAAGAGATAGATTCATGTAAAAACATTTAAACATAAACATTTGATAGCTCATGAATCGTAGTCATCATTATTCATCATTCATCATTCAAGGTATTATACCCCGCATTGTTCCTCATTTAGGGTACTATACCCCGCATTGTTCATAACATCATTGTGCACAAGATCATCATCATACCAGCAAGCTGGCCATAACATTACATAACATCATAACATTAGCATCATATACATTACTACGGACTATAAGCCAAAACATTTTTTCGAATTCACCTTACATCCTTGCATAAATAGCATTTAAAGTCTTCTAAAACATTTAAGAACCTTTGTTTGATAATTTAATTCTTTTAGAAAATTTTTTAAGAAAACATTTTGTTTAAGAAAACTAATTTCTTAAGAAAAATTCATTTTAAAATATATTTATATAAATTCATTTAAAAGTGTTTTTATTTTAATAAATTCATTTAAATATTTTAGAAATCAATTTTGTAAGAATTTTCATTTAAACATAATTCTTATAACATAAATTACATTTATTATAAAGTACATCATGCATGAATTTACTTACCTCGATTCGCAGCAATCTACTCAACACCTCAACAATATTATCTCTAACCTTAAATATAATCCCAATCATCCCTAAATCATAGGCATTTATACTAGCTCAATACTTATACATATTCTAAACATAAACATGAGTATCCTGCACATGCTGATTTTTAATAACCTATGCACACGTCTGAAAACCATGAAAATTTACAGAGGTAATGTGAACACGCATAGAATTGCATAAAAAATTTCACAAAAATCATCACAAGTGAAAATCAAGTCAGAATATTGACCTTTCACCAAAGGAACAAAACTGTCCAGCATTGATCAAAACAGACCTTTACCACTTAGGAAAATTCATAAAATATTCTCTAGTACTTGAAATAATCCGTTTCTTTTTTCTAATTACATTAGACACATTCAGAAAACATATAATTAAAAGTCATAATTTTTGGACGCCTGAAACTATTTTAAAAGCATTTTATTTCCGAGAACATCTAACCTGTCCAGAAAATTCCAGATTTGAAGACAGAAGTTAAAAAATTCATATATTTTATTTTACATGCCCAAAAATTGCGATTCCAGTTTTTAAAGACAGAGGAAAGATTGAAATTTCATTATAAATCCTAACATGGCATATAATGTTCATAAATTAGCCCAACTGTTACATGCTTTAGCTTCTGTAATTCTGGAAAACAGTTTCCAGATCTGCAGCAGCCGCATGTTATGATTTTTAATAATTTAATAATAACGAATAAAATTACGAAATTAAACATAAAATCATATGAGACATAAATCTGTTGATAAAAAAATTGCCATAATTTTTAAAGATGTGTAACCTTACGGAAAAATTTCCAGAAGTGAGAACTGCCACTGAAAATCAGAACTTTCCAGCACCAGTAACCCAAATTCGAAAAATCATAACAATTTGCATACTCAGAGGATTTCAACACAAAACCTATCAATGGAAAGCTTAGAATGTCTAGTTGTAGGATTTGTAAACGTATTCATATGATTCTAAATAAAGAAAACGATTTCAAGTAAAGAATACAGACTGTTCATATCATCACAGCATTACAAACACACATATATTACCCAAATCATACAAGTAATTAAAGGCAAACAATTAATAAAAATAAATCATATAAGTCAAAGAAATACTTAATACCACCAAGAAAAGAAGTTATAAAACTTTCTTTTCCTTCTCCAAAGGCTTATGTTTCTTTTCTTTTTTTAGGGTTTGTAACGGTGTGGAAATAAAAGACATCTTTCTCTTAAAAATATGGCTTCCTCTTAAATACTTTTGGCAATTAATAAATACTTTTAAAAAATAAAAAGCAAGAAAACGCGAGTTTTAAGAAAATTCATTTTTTTTATTAAAGCTAATAACCTATGTAACTTAAAACAAATTAAAAAGTTTTACTCACACACAAACACCCAATAATAACAATTCTACCCAATTTAATAAGGGTAAAAGAGTAAAAAAAAATGGCCGTTACACTCACAGACTCACAGTTACACTTGGAAAGATATATGTTACAGTGGCCATGGAATCCGTATTTTACGGTTGGTACTTTTTGAATTAACCGCCCATTACCTGGTAATTATATGCCAGTGCCTATGTCTTTACCCATTCAAGGAAATTCTGAAATGTCTTGTAAGAGGAACCACCTTCTCTGACACTACTCATGGTTATTTCCTTGAGTTCCAAAGCCCTTGCTTTGAAATTTTGATCACCAAGCACTTGAACTAATTTATTGCTAATTTCTTCTCCTGTAATGATCCCACTTTCATCTTTGTCTAACTTCAATCCCACCTTCCAAATATCACAGATATAGCTCTCGTTCAAGAATTGATCAACAAAGTATGGCCAGCACAGGAAAGGAATGCCATTGCTTACACCTTCCATGGTGGAATTCCAACCGCAATGACTCAAGAAACAAGCAATGGAAGGGTGGCTAAGAACCCTCTGCTGAGGTGCCCAACTGATCATCTGTCCTCGAGTAGCTACTCTTTCTTGAAATTCTCTTGGATATACGTCATTTGCATCAGTGGTAACATCTGGCCTTACAACCCACAAAAATGGTCTGTTGCAAATTTCTAGTCCTAACGCTAATTCTTGAAACTGATTGTGGTCAAGAACTGTATGACTGCCAAAAGCCACATAAATGACAGATTTTGGTTGCTGTTGGTCTAGCCATTTCAAACAGGTTGAGTCTTCTGGCCAGAAGTGTCCAGCTGAATTCCCTAGACGATTGCTTGCCAGAAGTGGTCCTACTGGCAGAAGTTCCGGAATCATGTTGAATGCTCCAGGCTCAAGCTCATATGTTGAGTTACAAAACTGGAAATCTGCCACTTTCATAGCTTTTATCGTTCTAATTGATAAGTCAAAGATAATTTTCTGAGAGGTCATCTTCTGCGTGGTTATGTCACCAAGACGGGTCCAAAAAAATTCTTCAGTGTTCATTTCAAGCATATTTGGTGCCAACTGAATCATCTGTTTCCTGATAGGAGTTCCTAGAGAGTTGAATACAAAACAATGAAAATTATAATAGAAGTAAACGACCAGACCTTTGAACTCCTAACACTACTACTTTGAATGGAGAAAAGTAAGGAATTAATGACAGAGAATCATACCATTACTGTCGATGATTCCATCATCAATAAGCTTGGGGATACAAAATATCGAGGCCACTGATGCTGCACATGAAGTCCAAATGACTGCTCGCTTGAGTTTCATCTTTTCTGCTACTTCCATAGACCACCCCATAAACCCATCTGCAATGAAACAATCAATCTTTTCATCGTCTCTACCGTTGATCTCTTCTATGAGTTCCTCCAGCTTCCCCGGCATAACCTGAAGAACTTTTTCAATTAACTTCCCTGGATCAGTTCTCTCTTCCCAAGGTTCCATTCCATCTGGGATCGAAACCAAACGGATTTGCTCCCCAAGATAATTCTTTCCCTCTAATGATTTCATTACCCGCTTGTGATTATACTCCGAGTTCACAAATGTGACTCTGAAGCCATGCTTGGCCAAACATTGCGAAAACTCCAATAAAGGAATTACATGGCCTTGTGCTGGAGTAGAAAAAACCAAAATATGTGGACTGCTCATTTTCTGTTTAATTTATCCTCGCTGATTTACTTGCTATAAACTTGGTGCTTTTATAAAGATTGCGAAGGACAGCTCAGGAGCCAATTAATGCTTGGTTTCCTTTCTATTTCAGTGCATCTACCATATCATATATGTTTAATTTTGAACCTCTGGTTATCTCTTCATATCTGTTTTTTTTCTTTTGTCGTTTGGATGATTCTTTGTCTTTATATTGCTTACTTATGTTGCAAGTTTCAATAATTTGTTGGAAAAAGGACGACTGCTATCTTAGAATTTGACAAAATAGTTATGTATATCTCTAAGTTTTTTATAAGGGACACTAAGACCCTATTTTATTTATAATATCCTTAGTTGATAGTAACTAAACATATTGATCTCAAAATTTTATAATAAATATAAATATAATTTAAATAGTTTAATTTGTTTAGTAGACTAATAATATTAGAATATTTTACTATATAAAATAATTTTTAAAATGTAAATTATTATATTTATTTTAATAATATATTTGTATTTATTATAAATTTTTTAAATAAATCTTTGTGTTAAATAGATTTTACAATTGATAAAGTATATGTCATGTATTAATAATATTAAAGTTATTTTTATCAAATATTCAAAATAATTTAAATTTTTATATATTATTTTGATATTATGTTTCTATTTATCACAAAATTTAGTTTAATATAATATAAGACTGTAAAGTATTAAAATATTTTTTAAATACTGAAATTATTTTAAAATGTATATATTTTTATATTTATTCTAATATTATATTTGTATTTATTATAAGTCATTGGAGTCAAGTGTTTTTTGAGTTAATAGAGCTAAAGAGTATTTTAGTCAAAATGGGAACTTGATGTCTCTTATTAAAAATATGCGGGTCTACATAATCATTTCTCTAAATCTTGGAGGTTTAAGTATCATTTTCCCTAATTTGTAATGCTCTTTCTAGAAAAATAATTATCATAGAAGATAATTTTGATAATTTCTTTACACAAGGATGCTTTCATGCTGCCTTCATATCGATTAAGTTAGCTATTGGTCTCTTGGATTATTTGGTTGTTGTCTTCTCAAAAAAAAAAAAAAAATTTGGTTGTTGTCTTTTGTTTTATTTTCTACTCTTCTTTGAGGGATTCATTTTTATGTCCCCTTTCTCGCTGTATTCTTTCATCTTTTAATTTTTGTCTCCCTTGCTTTTGTGTACTTTTCAGTAAAAAAATGAAGTCAATCATGGATGATGGATGCTTAAAATTATAATGAGGCTAATACGCATATTGCTGCATAAATCATCCTTATTCAAAGACAGCCAGTGTTTTTTTTTTTTTTTTTTCACTTAAGCTGTTAGAAATGAATATCATGTGAACCTATCAAGAGACATTAGGAATCGTGACACTGCTATATCCATTTTAAAATTCGCAAATAATTTAACAAACACAACATTTGCTTGGTTATTCGAAGACGGCCAGGACTTTTCTGTTACTTAAGCCATTAGAAATGGGTATATTATGTCTATCAAGAGACATAACGAATCGTGGCATTGCTATATCCATTTTAAAATTGCAAACAATTTAACCTTATACAATTTAATAAACACAATAGTTACTTGGTTATTCAAAGACAGTTAGGGCTTTTTTGTTACTTAAGCCATTAGAAATGAGTATATCATGTGAATATATTAAGAGACAATAGGAATCATGACTGTTATATCCATTTTAAAATTGCAAACAATTTAACAAACACAATATTTTCTTAGTATGTTACAGATAAACTAGTTTGGATGAACATGATATCTCACCAAGAAACATAAATAAACGAATTGGATGAACAAGTCTACTTAGTTAGGAGAGGCCAAGGTTTATAAACTAGTTTGGAAATTCTCGCTAGTGACGTAGGATGTTACAGATAAAAAGTGGAAAACCTGAAAATCTACCAAAATTTAAGTGTCAAAGTGAATGATATTGAGATAGAAAGAAAGTAAAATATAATAGAAATAATCCATTTGTGTTTATAAATTTGTTTCAATAGAATGACACAAGTATATTTCATACATTTACAATTATGACAGCATCAAGATTTTGTAATCTAATGGTTGAGGACGTTGAGCAAGGAGACTCTAGCTTTTATCAAAAGCCTAGACAATGATTCGAGGCCTTCTTCAAGACTTGGATGATGGACTCCAATTCTGTTATCACGTTTTGGGTGTTGTCAGATTTGCTTGTCTTGTGCCCAAGAAGTTTTGGCAGTGAAGCATCCACAATTTTAAACTCAATTCATTTGTGTTTCGTCTTCCTCGCTTGCTATTCTTTTTGGCCGGATTATCTCGGAAAACAATGACAAATCGCTTAGCTATGATGTAGTCTTTGGCCCTAAGATATGGGACAACGAGGATTCAAACAAAGCCAAGATGACCGCTTAAACCTCTTTTAACATGCTAACATGCTCCTCGTTGACTGAGAGGAGCATTTGTTGTCCATGCCTTCCAAATTCCACACCCCCCACAAACACAACCCCACCACCCACCGCCCCCCCCGCGCCTCTTCTGCGCAAAACTGATAGGAGTCCTTGGACGGATTCCTTAATCTGCAGCAAGGCATTCTGAGCGATTCCGCAAATATCTAAGATCCTCAAAGAATCATTCAACAGGTCATCAACCAATTTCTTAGTTTGGCCTTGGGCGAAAGCTTGTTGAACGAGAGGCAATTAAGGCATTTTATCAACTGAATCGAGTAAAACTTGAAGGCCATTTCACTCATGGCCTAATGATGAAGAAGAAGCAGTTTAAGAAGACCTTAATCTTCTCAAATGCTCAAAAAGACTTCTGAAGTGAGTGGGTGTGATCTTGTGCGAAAGCTGCCCCTTTTTTTCTTGGTGTGAATGAGAGACTAGAAGTTGATTGTCAAAATTCAATCTAGCCATTTTGTCTTTATTCGGTCACCATATAAGGGGAAGAAGTGGAATCTCATCCCCTTGGAAAATCAAATATTAACATGTTTTCGATCTTGATCTAAACATTATATCAGCTACTTTTATGCATTGTCTCCTGCCACCAGCTACCCATCTTAATTTTTAATCTAAAAATGACATTAGTATCGAGTGATCCATGAAAACAGGCAACACACGGACGGCATTGACTCTGTTTTCTATGCAAGAATACAAGAGAGAGGCCAATCCAGTTTGGCTTGGCTCCCTGTACGAAACAGGATGGTGGTGACACTCGTGCATCCTTGTGGTTAATAAATTTGTTCTGGAAATAAGATGCAAAATTTGCAAAACATGGACGGAGTTGACTCTACTACCTTCAATACGACTTAAAAGAAGCATTACAGCTTGGCTTGCCTCCTTGTACGAAAAAGGATCGCTCTGACACTCGTGGGCTTTTTATTTATAGGTGCTTATTTTTTTCATCTGGGAAAGTTCTCCAATGTCCTCATCTAGTTTTTCTGGTGATCTTTATGTTTGATACCTGTTTGTTATTGTCTTTTTCTTCGGAATTATGGTTATTACAGCATCAAGGATTCTTATAAATCAAAGTAGCAACGTCGCATCTAAGCTCCTACTTTAAACATGAGAATATGACATTTTTTTATGTTTCTAAATAATCTAAAGAAGCATTCTGATATTGTAACAACTACAAGTCTGATACATTGAATTCTGAAAATTTAAAAATACTTGAGGTGTGTTATTATTGAGTTCAAAAAAAAAAAAAAGAAGAAGAAGAAGAAGAAAGAGGGATAAAAAAGTAAAGTTAGGTCAATAGTATTTGATACCTACACACATGTTCTAAATCAACCATTCGTTTGGGTTCTCACCGTTTAAGGCAATGGAAGGAAACAAAACGAAGGCTTGAAGAGGGATAAAAGCAAAGGGATTGGAGAAACAAAAAAGGAGACAGAGAGAAGAAGAGAAGAAGGGTTTAAAAAAGGAGGGGGCGGGGGGGCAATGGATAATGTTCTCCGTGGAATACAGGAGTATCATCTTGGAGTATTTTGGAACTCGAGATTGGTAAATATTTCTACACCCTTGACTCATGTTTTACAAGTTTTATGGATTTTTGATGTTATGGATAGTGGCTTTTGTTGATTGAGGCTGTAAATTGATGAGTTTTTATGGACAATTCTGAATTTAGACAGAGAATCACATGCATTAAATAATATTTTTAACCAAAAATTTATGTTTTATAATGCTTTCTATTGAACTATCATGTGTTTCACAATTATTTGTATTAAATTTATTATGAATTTTCGAAGTTGGTACACCATTCCCGAAAAATTATGTTTTTCTGCAGTAGTTCCAATTTAGATGATTTTTCTTATTAGTGAAAAGTCATATAAAATTTATAAAACTTTTGTTAAGCATTGGCAAACATGTTAATCTATTATATGTTTAATTTTAGAATTTATGAAGTAGATTAATTATGAAAATTCAGCAAGTAGAGCTATTGCAACTTATGAAATCGTTTTTCGAAATTGATGAGTCTGAGATATGATATATTTTAAGCATGTTTTTTCACTTAAAATTAAGTGAAATTTTTATTAGAGATTCCTTCTAAAATACGCATATTTAATTTTATAATTTTTGGGGTTGTACAACAAAGGGTACAAATTTTGAAATTGGCCTTATATAATCCTGAAAACTGTTTTTCATAATTGAAGTATCACATTATGAATCAGTCTTTATTATATTTGGAATTATAAATGGTCATGAAATTTTTACTAGGTCTTATTCTACGTCTCTAATGCCATATATAAAGTTTGTTTCACTATTTTTTGATTTTATAACTAAAGTTGTGAATTTTTGAGTCAGGTGACGCAAGTCTAAAATTTTTAGGACAAGTTTTTGATACATGAAATGAAAATTTATTTCAAGTACTTTTTATTTGAAATAAATCTCATATTTTTATCTTTGAATGTCTATTATGTTTTCTATCATAATTTAAAATGGCGTGATTTTTACAGTTATAGAAAAATAGTTATGAATTTTCAAAATGTTGTTGAACAGAGTAAAAATTGTTTTGTTAAACTTAAATTAACGATTTCTAAATTATGTTTAAGACCCTTTAGATTATGAGATATTTTTATTTCAAATCCCACATGTCGAAACAAAATCTCTACAAAGTTTTTGGAATTCTTTGGATAATAGATTATTGGATGAATTTCAGAATGTGTAGGGTGATTAGAATTTTAATCGTTTAGTCAGTTTGATGTTTTCATGTCTATGAAGGTTGAGGCATTGAGGAATATTGTTAGGTTAGGAATTGATGATGATATTGATATGAATGTTATTATGATGATTATGGGGATGGGTGAGCTCATGTTATGATTGAGATATTGATTGCTTGATAGATCAAAGTAAGTGAATTCATTCATAAAATTCAATATATACATATATATGAAAAGAATAGTGTTTATATTACGAATTGGAATTTCATGGGTTTATTACTATGATATATGATATGAAATTGAATATATATATCAATTAAAGTATATTTAAATCAAATGAACTTCTTTTAAAAATTGTACTTCTTTTAAAAATTGTACTTCTTTAAAATTGTTTTCCAAGTGACTTAAAAAAAAAACTTGATTTTCTATAAATTGATTTACTTAAAAAATATTTTAAAAGCATTGCCAAATAAATGTCTTATAAGAGCATTTTATTGATAGACTATTAAATGATTGATATTGAAAGATTGAAAACTGTATTTAAGGTTTTAGTTCATTGTCCATATTCACTATACTAATATGACTGAGCAGGTAGTAATATTGTGCGCACCTATTGACAATTATTATAAGGTACAATACCCAGATTGATTTATTGACTAGGTCATTACATGTGATATATTGATTAGTCAGACCATCGGAAGTATAGGTCATACTATGTAACATAAGCAATTGATTAAAATAAAAGATTTTATTGTTAAATGATTTACTAAATGATTATATATGTTTTATCGTACTTGTGCATTGGATTATACAATGATTATTGTTTCCAATTCATGGTTCTTTATATGATTATTATGTATTTACCATTATTAGTAATCTTATGAATGTTTTATTAACCCAGTTGATGGCTCACCCTTTGTCTCTTACATTTTGCAGATTATTATGTATTTACCATTATTAGTAATCTTATGAATGTTTTACTAACCTAGTTGATGGCTCACCATTTGTCTCTTACATTTTGCAGATTGAGTTTATATATGGATGTTTTTGTTGGAGACTTCAATATGCAGTTGAGCTAGTCTTCAATAACCATTTTTTTTTTTTAAATTTAGTGTGGATCAGATGTCAAGCTCGGATTATGATTTTTGTTATTTATTGTATTTTTAGGTTGGTTTTGCTAGATGTAAGATTACTAAGTACTTTCTCCTGAATAGTTTAAGGTTCGGGAGAATGTGAAAGTTTTTTCTCTTTATTGTATTGAATATTGAAGTTGACTAAGATGATATTTTGATATTTGGGGTTTTCAGGAATACTTTTTAGTTTGTGTATTTTCGAAAGAGGTGAAATTAAGGATTACGGATGATCGAACGGAATGTTTCCTAACATCTTGATTCCCAACGGCCTCGGAGAGCCAGGGTGCTACAGATATTCATTTGAACTAATAACTTCCCTCGAATTCCTGTAATGATATTTTCCAGTGATAGAATTAAGTCAATGTTTCCCTGCAAGCCAAAGCAAACAGATGTAGTTTATCATAGTTTCAAACAAGATTTTTGTAACCTGTCCCACTGAAATCTTCTCTGCAAAATTCGAATGACATGCTTGATTCACAGAATTTAACTGTCTTATTCTTCTTATAGCCCATCCAATCCATACAGCTCCATTCAAAACTGCCCTACGGGACCAAATGTTGGAAATATAACTTGGAGAACAGCAGCTATTTTTCTGTAAGAACCTGTTAACTAGCACCCAGAATAAAATCTTGATTTCTTCTTTCGCAGGAAATTCAGATTGATTTAGGTTTTAGCGACTATAAAGGTGCTGAAAGCCCTGGTTTGTCAACCGGTCTTTTACTAACGAATAAAATTTTATGAAGGAACTTTGTGTCTTTTTTATCCTTCACATTTCACTTATTCAAGTGAGATTTTTCACTTACAATTCCGAAAAGCATATGCATTTTCATCAATCTGATCATGATCCTTCACATTTCACTTATTCAAGTGAGATTTTTCACTTATAATTCCGAAAAGCATATGCATTTTCATCAATCTGATCATGATCATGATATAATTACAAAAACCTAATTACAACAAGGCTGGTTTGTAATTAGAAGAGTAATTTCTTTTATGAACACATAATGTATGCAATTTACATTTATGTCGCGTACAAGATATTGACAGCAAAATTTGTAACACCATCATCAATCGTAGAACTAATGGCTGATAATGTTGAGAAGGGACACTCTGGTTTTGATCAAACGCCTTTGAAGAGATTCCAGGCCCTGTTCAAGAGCTTGAATGCTCAACTCCAGATTCCCCAGCAAGTTCAATGCATTTTCAGCACTTGTGCGGCTGCTAGATTTTCTTGTCTTCTGATGAATAATACTGTTTAGTTCAGAGTCCACTTTATCAAATTCATCAGTCTCTGCTGCATTCTCTTCGCATGATATGCGTTTGGAATGCATCAGCTTCGATACCAAGGACCAGCCACGGAAATGTAGGACAAGAGGGATTCAAACACAGCAAGTGCAACTCCTTCAACCTCTCTTAAAATCTCAATGATTGCCGGGGTTTCATTTTCTGAGGAAGTGACTTTGCATCTGCTCTTCAGATCTCTCAAGGACTTGTGGATTACTTTGTTTGACTTCTTTCTAGAGCTCAAGTACTCACCAACTTTGTTAGCAAGCCTGGACACATCACCTCTTCTTCTCCGCAAAATTGATTGAAGTTCTTGTGTATTTTCCTTCATCTTGCACAAGGCCTTTTTAAGTGGTTCAACTCACGCCCTTAAGCCTGAGGCAACAAGAGCAAATTTTTGACTAAGTCATACAAATTAACAAGGCCATGTAAGTTGTTGCTTATGGAAGAAGAGGTGGTGGCTACGGTAGCCTTTAATCTGGAAAGATGCTCATCTATTTGAGGAACAATTGGGTGAGGTCTAGTTGGGAAGCTGTTTGAAGGATCATAAAAATGGGATTTTGCATTCAAGGTGAACAAGCCATTTCTGAATTTGGCTAAGCAACTTGCTTTCCACTTCAATGTATATTTGGGAGTGGAGACAAGACTCAAGAGGAATCTCATCTGCAGATCTCGATAAGGCCTAACATGATCCCGCTTTCGATCTTAATTAGCATCCTTCGTGCTGATGTTTGCTCATTGTTCCCCACCATCCTTACTCATCTCACATGCACAAAATTATTATCATATACTAATGCACGAGTGGCATTAAACACCGTGTCTCTTAAGAAGACGCTTAAACATCCAATAAAATGTAGCTGAGATATGCCTTTATGGGAGCTAGGAGCCAAAACTGCAGTGCCACTCGTGCAACAATTTTTGTTTGCACATGATTGAGATTGAGAATAAAATAAAATATTCACCAAATTGCAGAACCATTCATGCTCATTTGCATTTTTTTTGAAACATTTGATGTCTTCAGTCTTCTTTCAGCCTCTTTTTTTTTTTTTTTAATTATCAAGGGAGGATCTTCATTCAGGTTCATACGATTTATTTTATTTCCCCTGTGGTAATATAAAATTGATGTACACGAGTGGCGTTGACGATAGCATTTCTTCTGTCAATGAAAGGAGTAATGACTGGAATGCATCACTTGCAAACATATAATTCATAATTATTAATGTATATATCACTAGCGAGTAAATTCTTGAACTAGTTTATAAATCATGGACTTTCTATTTATAAGTCATGGATTTTCTAAACTAAGTAGACGCAGTTTAAATTACAAAGTCCAATAGCAAACAACATTTACTTGGTTGTTGGGTCTAGACCGTTACAATTGGTATAAAAAATGAGCCTAGACTGTTACAATTTATTCCGTTGGTATCAGTGCAGTTTGGTCCGTGGGGGGAGTATGTAATATTTCACATCGCTAACAAGTTTCTGTACTAACTTATTTACAAGTCATGTGCTCTCCTAACTAAGTAGTGATGTTTTGTGTGTTTAGATAATATCAACTTAGTTGTTGGGCACTTGGGCTCATTTTAAGAACTCACTCACTAATATAATCCAAATTAGCGTATCACTTATAATTGATTGAGTGGTGAGCATCTCGTCAATTCATTTTTTAGGTCCACTCTAATTATTTCTCTTCACTCTTCACGAAATTATTTTTTTAATCTTTTTTTAGATCTATCTTAATTTCTTTTATTGCCCTGTAACACTGCAACAGTTTTTACTTATAGAATAAATAAAAAAATAGAAGAAATATAAATATTTCGTTGCAAGAGAGGCATTAGAACCGTGTCTTCTTTCATACAATCGATATATTTGCGTCCTCTTACTCAGATTATTCATTTCAAACAACTCAACATATTTCCATGTGAGATGGGAAACACATATTGCTGTGCCACTCGTGCTACATTTTAATTATGCACATGTAAATCTTTCCAAATAAAAAAGTTGTACATGCTCGTGCTAATTTGTATATTAAAAAAGATTGATATCCTCTCTAGGCCTTGTAAATTTGTTTTATGTGATTAATGTCGCCCTCCTACCAGGTTTCCCAGCTCATTTTCACGTTTAAGATCAAAAGCATATCTTCTTATAGGCCAAAAACTTAAAATTCTATTTCACAAATAATTATACAAAAGATGTGATGCACGAATGGCGAGCTGACAGTTTTATTTTCTTAGGAAAAGGCTAGAGCTAGATAACTAACTTGTATAATTGCTCAATTTATAATTCTTGATGACAGTCACAGGGTTGTTTTGTAATTTTTTCCTCCATATGCTTACATGAAATTTATATATCTATCCACAGTTTGAGTTAATGCATGGTCAAAATTATGATTACAGGCTTTGCAGTAGCTGTCTTCACAAGAAAGAAATGAAGAACAACAAAGGATTAACAATTTTGATTCGTTCAACACGTTGCAGATACTTCTATGCAATGAGTAGAATCTGTTATGAGTATTTTGTTAAATTTTTTACCAGCACCGTAGTTACAGAGTCTAGAACTGGAAACACAATTAACAAAGCCTCGAAAATTTTGATGGATGGTGTTCCAGGAACATTAAGTTTTCTTCCTATATGTTAGTCTCTCTTGAATTTGAATTGAATTATCCAATAATGAGGACATTTGATTGCTAAAGCCAAAAGGAAAATGATAAAGAGGAATAAGAATTTTGATTGGCAAATAAGAGTGTACTAACTTATAATAAATTTTATTATTTTTCTATCATTTACAAGAATGTACAACAAAATTGCAACCTTTATCATCTTCCCGTCTAGTGGCTGAGGATGTTGAGAAAGAACACTCTGGTTTTAATCAGACGCCTTAGAAGACTTTCAAGTCCTCCTTCAAGATCTTGTGTGCATGACTCTAGTTTTCGCAGCATGTTTTGCACATTCTCAGGATTCAAGAAAGTTGATTTGCTTGACTTGTTTCCAATGAGAGAGTACAATTCAGCATCCACCGTCTCGAATTCATTAGTCCCACTTGCTTCTGCATCATATGTTATGCGTTTGGTATGCATCAATTTTGAAACCAAGGACCACCGGCTTTGCTTGGATTGTGCTTTTAGCCCAGAAAGATATGACGAGAGAGATTCAAAGACTGCGATGGTGACACCTTCCACCTCCCTTAGTATGCTGATCATTGCTATAGTTTCATTCTCCTGGCAAGAGCATGCGCTGCTTTTCAAAACTCTCAAGGACCTCCGGATTGCCTTGTTTGCCTTCTTCCTAGAGACCAAGTACTCACCAACCTCATGTGCAAGCCTGGATTCACCACCTCTTCTCCTTCGCAATACCGATTCAAGTTCTTTTGTCTCTTCCTTGATTTGAATCAAGGCATCCTTAGTGGCGCCGCACATATCCATCAGCCTGAGAGACCGATCTAGCATCTCATCAACCTGCTTCCCATTGCACTCTTGGGCTAAGGCTTGTTGTGTGTTAGGCAGAAGGAGCAAATTGTTGACTAGATCATACAAATCTGAAAGGCCATTGATGTTGTTGCTTATGGAAGAAGACGGGGTGGCTTCGCTAGCCTTTAATCTGAAAAGATGCTCATTTATTTGAGGAACAAGAGGGTGAGGTCTAGATGGCAAGCTGTTTGAGCGAGCATGGAAATGCGATTTTGCATTCACGGGTGAACAAGCCATTTGTCCTACGGATAGATTTGAAGGCTCGGAACTTTCAATGTGCAATTTGGTCATTAATTTGCTTCCATCCCCTCATCATTGTTCAACATATATTTTGTGAGAGGAGACAAGAGGAACCTCATCTGCAGATCCCAATAACTCATAACATGATCCTGATTTCAATCTCAATATTTTTATGTCGATGTCTGCTGGATGTTACCCACCACCTCAGCTCAACACACATGCAAATTCATATCTATATCTATATATATATATACACACACACTTAAATCATAAAAATGTGACGATATATATGAAGAATACGTTATACTATATATATATATATATATATGAGAGAGGTGCACGAGTAGCATTGACACCCTGTCTCCTCTCATACAATTAATTCTTTTAATTCTTTTGGACTCATTTCAAACGACTCTCCAAATTTCAAGATAACTTAATAAAATTTCCAAAGGGGATATGCCTTTATGGGTGATGGGAGACCATATATCGCGGTGCAACTCGTGCTACAATTTTAATAATGCACATTTTTCAAGTAGGTTATCTCGTCGCTCGTGCATATTTGTATCTTGCGAATTAAAGATTGATATCCTCTCCCGGCAAATTTTATGTTTTAATGTCTCCCCACCAGCCGCTGTCACGACTCATTAACCTTTCATTTTCACGTTTTAGATGAAAAGGGTATCTTCATATGAGCCAAGTTGTTGGTTATACAAAAGATGCAGGGCGCGAATGGCCTTGACAGTCATAATTTCATAAGATAAGGCTAAAGCTACATAATCAGCTTGTATAATTGCTCAATTTATAAATCCTGATGGCGGTCGCAGGCTTGTCGTGTAGTTTTCTCTCATTCGCTTACCTGGGAAAATTTGAGTTACACTTCAGCTCGTCCTTGGCAAATATAAGGTCAAATTAAATATTTAGCAGTAATGTTCACAAGGAAGAAGATAATGTTTGACTTAACCTTGATGACCGCGTCCATATGTTTTAGATAACAGAATACACAATAAGGCCACAATATTAGAGTTGGGAGCACACGATAGAATTTGTAGATTTATTGCAGAGAATAAGGCAGAAAATTTATAACAATAAAAGAAACATATTTGACAGTAACTAAAGGAAGAGAGATTTTTTTAGTAAAATACACTTGTTATTCACTATAATACTTTTTTAAACAGAGTTGGAAAACATAACAGAAAACAAAATATCTTCCTAATATCAAGCCACATCTAACCAGATATTCCTAAAGACTTGGTCTGTTGACCAATTATTTAGCAAATCTGTTACTGAAGCAACTAAGACACGTTTCCAACACTCCTCCTTGTCTTAGTAGCTGCAGAGGCCTAATTTGTTTCTTAACATTTCAAATCTACCTTTTGGTAGAGCCTTGGTAAAGATGTTTGCAACTTGTTCCTCAATCTTGCAATAAAGCAATTTAATTTCGCCACCCTTTTGTACTTCTCTCAAGTGATACAACTTGATCTTGAAATGCTTAGTCTTACCATGAAAAACAAGATCATTTGAGATTGCAATTGCAGCTTGGTTATCTAAATGAATATGCGTTGGCTCATTTTGATCCATATGTAAATCTGCAAGTATTTTTCTAATCCAACTTCCTTGATTTACCGTAGCATTTGCTGCTACATATTCTGCCTATGTTGTACTTTGAGCTATTACATCTTACTTCTTTGAAGACCATGAAAAAACTCCTAATCCAAAACTAAAACAAAAACTTGCTGTACTTCTCACGTCATCAACAGAGCCTGCCCAATCACTATCAGAAAAACCATGAAGCTTAAAATTTTGACAGTTTGAATATTTAATGTCATAATCTGTTGTGCCCTTACTATATCTTACAATCCTTTTGGCTGCTTAAAAATGCACTTCACTGGCGCAATGCATGAATCTTAAGAGTAAGCTTACTGCAAACATTATGTCTGGTCTGGCGGTTGTAAGATACATCAAGCAACCAATCAGGCTTCTATATTTGCTTTCATCAACTTTTTCTGCTCCATCATCTTTGCCAAATTTGTCCTTCTGATTCATTGGCGTGCTGATACTTTTGCAATCTTCCATGTGAAGTTTTTTTAGTATTTCCTTTGCATACTTCTTTTGGCTTATGAAGACTCCATCATGATCTTGTGTCACCTCCATTCCCAAGAAATAGGACATCAAGCCAAGGTTTGTCATTTCGAATACTTTGAGCATTTCAACTTTAAACTCCTATACCAGCTTCTCATTACTTCCTGTAACACGGAGATCATCAACATAAACAGAAACTATAATTGAGTTAACATATGTTCCTTTTACATATAATGTAGCTTCACTTGGACTTTTAATGAATCCAAGACTTTGAAAGTGTTCATCAATCCTGTCGTACCAAGCCCTAGGAGATTGTTTAAGACCATATAAGGCCTTCTTCAAAAAGTAGACCTTCTCCTCTTATCCCTTGACTTAGAATCCTTCAAGCTGCTCTACATAAATCTCCTCTTGAAAATAACCATTTAAAAAATTTTTACATCTAATTGATAAATCTTTCATCTTTTTTATGCTACCAAAGCAAGCAATATCCTGATTGTATCCAAGTGTGCCACCAGAGCAAAAGTTTCTGGCTTTGTATTTATTTACAGAACCATCTGCATTAAGTTTGGTCCTGTAAACTCATTTGACTCCAATAATCTTTCTGTGTTGAGGCTTATTCACCAACTCTCAGGTGTCATTTTTTTCAATCATTCTGAGCTCCTCTTTTATTGCTTCAATCCACTTGTTGTCTTTCTCTACTTCTTTAAATTCTGCAGTCTAAAAAATAGCAACATTGCTTCTTTCATAAACATCATATAAGGGCCTTATACCTCTAACTAGGACATCATCTATGTCGTCATCAACATATAGCGGTGTATCTATCAACTGCTTCTTTATACCCTACTCCCAGTTCCATTGTTTATCCTCTATAAACTTGACGTCTCTACTTACAAGAATTCTTCTATTTTGCTGTTGAAAATTTCTGTAAGCTTTTGATGAATCGCTATATCCAATAAAACTTCTAGTTCTGCCTTGTCTCGCTTTACCTATGGCACATAAGAGAAATAAAGACAACCAAAAGTTTTGAGGTTCTGCAAATTCGGTTTGTAACCAAACCACACTTCAAATGGAGTTTTTTTTTTTTCTACAAAACCCTTGTTGGCAACCTATTCAGCAAAAAAACTGTAGTATTTGTGGCCTCTGCCCACAGCTTGTTTGGCATTTCCTTTTCATACAACATACACCTTGTCATTTCCATAATCATTCTATTTTTTCTCTCACTTACACAATTTTGTTGTGGTGTGTAAGGAGTTGTGAGTTGGTGTTTAATAAGCTTCTTCGCAGAACTTGTCAAAAGTGTCATTTGTGTATTCTTTCCCATTATCAGACCTTATCTTTTGCATCCTGCAACCACTTTGATTCTCCACTAAAGCTTTATATTTCCAAAATATATTAGCAACCTCAAATTTGAATTGAAAAAATAAATCCAGCAAAATCTAGTATAATCATTAATAAATACAACGTAATATTTACTACCATTTAAAGATGATGTTTTCTGAGGTCCTCCAACATCCGTATGTACAAGTTGCAACTTGTGTGTTGATTTCCATGTTGTTTGAGGGAAATATTTTCTAGTTTGCTTGCCGTATTAACAAGCCACACAATTTGCTAGCTTGTCCTCCAGCAAAGGAACACCTTTCACCAAATTATGTCTCTACATATATAAAAGTCCATCATGATGGAAATGCACGATCCTTCTATGCCACAATTCTACATTGGTTACAGTGCTTGAAAATGTTATTTGCTCCTCCTCTAATAGATTTAAAGTGAAGCTTTTTGTGTTCATCTTCACCTTGAATACGTCTCTACCTTCCACGTCTTTGCAAGCACTATTTGTCTTCAAATATAACTTTGAAGCATTTTTCAATCAACTGGCCAACACTAAGCATGTTCTAGTCAATATTAGGAACGTATAGAACATCAATAATATACTTCAAACATGTTAAGCTTTCTAAAGCCATTGTTCCTTTCCCTTTGGCTGAAATAAATTCACCATTTCTGATTTTTACTTTGGAAATGATTGTTTTATCAAGCTCTTTGAAGAGCTCTTGGTCATTAGTCATGTGGTTTATGCAGCCACTGTCAATCAACCAAGAATCGCTAGAGTTGTTGCTTGTCGCGAAGCATGTTGCGATAAAAAGTTGCTCCTCTTCATGTTGCTCCGAAGAAGTATTTGCCTCTTCAGGTTGTTGAGACTTGCAAATCCGCTCCATGTGTCAAATCTTACCACATTTTCTGCACTTGACATCAAGCCTCCACCAACACTTCCTTTTTGAATGATTTGTTTTTTTTTGCAGTGTGGGCATGCTGGATAGGTCTCATCATTGTTCTTGTTATTGTTGTTGCCACTTTTTCTTCTTTTTGTTGTTCATGTCTTTACCTCCTCCTGAACTTTTTACCTTTGCTTGAAGAGCTCCCTCCATCGTTTCTTCTTTTCTCATTATTCTCCTTTGCTCTTGTGTCTGTAATGCATTTACCAATTCTGCCAAGGATATTCTTGATAAATCCTTAGATTCTTCTAGTGAAGAAATTTTAAACTCATATATTTCAGGCACAGTAATATGAATTTTTTGCACAATTCGTTCATAAGAGAAGTCCTTACCAAGCAACCTCACCTTATTTACTATACTCTGCAGCTTGTCAGAGTAGTCTTTGATGGTTTCTGTTTCCTTCATTTTCAGCATTTCAAACTCCCTGATCAAGTTGAGTGCCTGCATATTTTTAGTTCTTTCATTGCCTTGGTACTCCTTTTTGAGGTAGTCCCATATACTCTTCGCTGACTCCAAATTCATAATTCTTGTAAAGATAGTGCTTGAAACAGTAGAGAATAGGCAAGCTTTAGCTTTAGACTTACTGGTCTTCCTCTCTTTGTGGGTCTTAAGCTGAGCCATTGTAGGATTTCCAGTGGTGGCACATCATAATCTTCCTCTATAGCTTCCCAAAGATCTAATGCTTCAAGATAGACTGTCATTTTAACAGCCCAGGCTTGATAGTTATCACCATAAAAAATTGGTGGTGTAATATGGGAGAAATTGGTTTCAGTTTCCATTCTTGAAGGTAATTAAAGTTGTGGTTTTTGGGTTATTGTGTTTTTGTTTTGTGTTTAGACTCACACAACTCACAGGTCCCTCAAGAAAAAAAATACTCTAATACCAATATGTAGATTTATTGCAGAGAACAAGGCAGAAAATTTATAACAATAAAAGAAACATATTTGACAGTACCTAAAGGAAGAGAGATTTTTTTAGTGGAATACACTTGTTATTCACTGCAATACTCTTTTTCTACAGAACTGGAAAACATAATAGAAAACAAAATATCTTCCTAATATCAAGCTACATCTAACCAAATATTCCTACAGACTTAATCTGTTGACCAGTTATTTAGCAAATCTATTACTGAAGCAACTAAGACACGTTTCCAACAGAATTAACAATTGATCCAAAATATATATTATAGAGTCTTTGCAATGAATATTAAAGTGTCCCGTCTCAGAAAAGATTCTGAACAAAAAAATTGATTTGTAACTAAGAGTGCATTAACTTGCAGTCAATTTATAGACGCATTTTTGTATCATTTACAAGGATGTACAGCAAAACTGCAACCACATTCATATTCCAATCTAGTGGCTGAGGAAGTTGAGAAGGGACACTCTGGTTTTAATCAAACGCCTCTGAAGGCTTTCAAATCCTCCTTCAAGATCTTGTGTGCATGACTCTAGTTCCCCCAGCATGTTGTGCACATCCTCGGGATTCAAGAAAGTTGATTTCCTTGACTTGTTTCCAATGAGCGAGCACAATGCAGCATCCACCTTCTCGAATTCATTAATCTCAATTGCTTCTGCTTCACATGTTACCCGTTTGGTGTGAATCAACTTTGAGACCAAGGACCACCGGCTTTGATATGATTGCCCTTTTGTCCCAGAAAGATATGACAAGAGAGATTCAAATACTGTGTAGGTAACTCCTTCCACTTCCCTCAATATGATGATCATTGCTATAGTTTCATTCTCTGAAGAAGAGCATGGGCTGGTCTTCAAAACTCTCAAGGACTTGTGGATTGCCTTGTTTGCCTTCTTCCTAGATCTTAAGTACGCACCAACCTCATTTGAAACCCTGGGTTCATAGCCTCTTCTTCTTCTCAGTGTTGATTCAAGTACTTGTGTGTCTTCCTTCATTTGCGTCAAGGCATCCTTTGCAGTGCCGCACACATCCATCAACCTGAGAGACCTATCGAGCACATCATCTACCTGCTTCTTATTGCACTCTTGGGCTAAGGCTTGCTGTGTGTGAGGCAACAGGAGCAAATTGTTCAATAGATCATAGAGATCTGAAAGGCCAATGATGTTATTGCATATTGAGGAAGAGGTGGTTTCGGTAGCCCTCAATCTGCTAAGACACTCATCAATTTGAGAAGCAAGCGGGTGAGGTCTAGATGGCAAGCTGTTTGAGCGAGCATGGAAATGGGATTTTGGGCTTGAGGATGACGTGGCCATTTTTCCTAGAAGGCTTAAAACTTCAATATACAATATGGCTAGGTTTGTTTGCTTTCCTCATTTGCGCTGCTCAATATATATAACTGAAGAGGGAGACATGAGGAATCTCATCTGCATTTTCTCAATGAGTTCTAGCATGATCTCGATTTGGATCTATCGATTTGCATGCCAATGTTTGCTCAATGTCTCCCACCATCAGTACTCACAGCACAAGAACAGATCCTGTTCCTGGAGCTCATAATTGTCTTAATATAATTAACACACACATTATTTTCTAAAATGATGCATAAAATATATTGTGGACCAGTCGCAATGCCACCTTGTCCCCTCATAAAATTGTAACCTGATAATTTAATACAACTTGATCTGTTCCAGTACAAATATGATCATAAAATAAGCTGGATTCATCGGTTGGTGTGGTTCCTATGATATTGCCGATCAAGCTGGGACAGGACTTCATAAGAAGACAAGATTTCAGAGTCCCAATGGCCAGAATAGAAGATTGTGGAGCCACTCGGGCTACTACTTTTTCATGTCACTAAGATCAAAAACAAGTACAGACAGTTCAAATTTGTTATGAAAGAGACAGATGCCACATTTCAGCACCGGTTGTGCAAGCTTGTAAACATATAATAAAAGTAACACAAGTTTTTTTTTCTTTCCCTTCATTTTTTTTCCATTTTTGATCTAAAAGAGACCTCATACATGCATTGCAGACACAAGTTCAAGAACCGAACAGGTTATCACAATCTAATGTAACACACGCTATGTAGAATAGCTCAATTACAGTTAGTGTTTGAAAAACTGCAATCTATGAATGAAAAGGATCTTATCAGCCATTGATGGCAAGGATTTACATGTTTTCAATTTCTGTACATGCATATCTGATGACCTACATATATGATCACTAATGAGAAAAAATTTTACATGTATTAACGCCAACAAGTATTTATCTACACTTGAATTTCAATTGTGAAGACACTGTTAGTTTCCATCTCAGGATTTGTGCAAATTAGGATAGCCTCAACAATAATGGGGTAATTGTGCATTGACTTTATACACTACCATTTTTTACGATGCCCTTGCACCTCGTTGCCTCTTTTCTTCAAGTGCAGCTCCTTCAAGCAACATGTCAGCGGCATCCTTCTGCATGTCCAGTTTGGAAAGTGCAACCGACTGCATATAGAAGGCCGTGGGCCAATCTGGATGAGCACATTGGGCTTGCATTGCATCCAGTAGAGCAGCATCTGATCGATCAGAAAAGAGATGGCATAGACTACGTCGTGCATAGACAGTAGGGGATACCATGATGTTTACATTTATAAACTGCACAAGGGACAAAGCAGAGGAAGCTTATGAGGACCAAACCTAGCACACAACAATGTATGATGACAATTAACTAAAATCTGTTGTTTAGTTAAAATTCCAAAAGAGAAAATAGAACCAGCTTTTGCAAAATATTTTCAATAACCAAAAAACCATCTATCAATGATGCTTCAAAGGAAAATAACACAACTGTAGAAAACAAATTTTCATATTGAAATCCAATTTGTTACAACTTTCTCCCAATCAGCCACCCATGAAATAGCCTTTGACTTCAAATTCCATGTTCAATTTCATAAGGTAATAATTTTATTATTCATAGATGAACAATAAATAAAAGACCATACCTGAGAGTAATAGTCAATAGCAGTTTTAAAATCTTTGTCACGGAAAGCAGTGTCGCCCTGCTTCCTGGCCTCTAGCATATCCCTCATCTGTTGTGTCCATTCTTGGAAAGATAACTAAGCCAATTCACATTCATAGAAATCTTAACATAAAGTTCGATGGTGGAGATAATTAAGAAATTCGCCTGTATATCAAACATACCTCATGTGTTTCTTTATCGTCCCTGTAGTGTGCCATAACCAAGATCTGATGAATTGCTGTGAGGTCCATCCGTGAGCAAGCCTCAGCCAGTGGCGAAAGAGGGCGCTGTGGGGTTGATTGGGCTTCCTCATGTTTTGAAACTCGAAGCATGACATTTGATGGAACCTAAAACAAATAATGTGTCAGCTACTATGAAGCGATGGAATTCACATACATCTTTAATCAAACATGTCGAAAGATTGCATATCAAAAATGTTACTGGCTCACTATGGAAAGAATGCTGCCCTGATGATTGGAAAATAGAATAGTTAAAAAGGAGATCAATTGCTTACATCAGATTTGGTTTGCAGTCGAGCAAGTGTCACAACAAGGTTCTTTGTACTAGGCCGCTCCCTGGGTTCATATTGCAAACATTGCGAGGCAAGGCCAACCACCTGTGTTGCTTCTTCAGAAGAAAATTTTCCTTCCAAATGTGAGTCCATTAAGAGATTGAGGTTTTCACCCCTTATCATATCAAGAGCCTGCATATATTGTCACAAGCAAGCTAAAGTTAGAACTTGTATCTTGATCAAGGTTCAACCAAATTGCAGAAACAGCATCATGCTATTAATACAAGCCTTTTACATCATATATACAACACAAAGACTCAATCAAAATTCAAGAAGAAATAAAGCCAGAGAAGCAAAAAGAATTTACAACAAAACCAAGAAATAAGGCATGCAAAACAACAGATGTTACAACTACTGTAAACCACTTACATGACTTGGAGGGATATGCTTTCCACTTAACAAATCCAGAAGCACAGTTCCAAAGCTGTATATAACACTCTCAGGAATGACCCTTCCTACAATTCACAAATTTTGGCAATGACCGTAAGCACAATTAAATGCATAGAAGACAAATAGTTAGTTTAGTACTTTTAGTAATTCAAACAACATAGACCAATAAATGGCCAGTTATAAATAGTAAAATTTTCTCCCAAATAGCAGATTCATCAGTCAGTCTCTTGATTTCCACCTTATAATCAAGTATATTTAGTCCAGCATATTCGTTTCCATACAATGTAGTTGTAGCCAATGATGGACCTATCTTGACAGTCAGAACTTGATCCACACTTGATGGAAGAACATAAAATTATTATTATTATTATTATTAGGGAAATTATCATTCATATACCCTATATTTGCTCTGTTATCAAAAATACTACAACACTTTGAGGGTGTATCAATCATCCACCCTTAGTTGACAAAATGTATCAGCCGACCACCAAACCGTTAGTTGCCGTTTGAAAGTTAACGGAGTTACAGTGAATTGACGATTTTACCTTTGAAAATTATCACTTGTATACCCTTAAATTCTCTTTTTATCACTTGTATACCCTTAAATTATCACTTGTATCATATGAAAAGACCAAATTACCCTTCTGACGTCATCATACTTAAACAGCAACTAACGGTTTGATGGTCAGCTGATACATTTTGTCAACTTAGGGTGGACGATTGATACACCCTCAAAGTGTTGTAGTATTTTTGATAATGAAGTAAACTAAGGGTATACAAATGATAATTTCCCTTATTATTATTATTATTATTATTATTATTATTTTCATTATCATTATTATTATGGTTATCATATCATCATCAACATCATTTTTATTTTCATTATCATTATTATTATTGTTATCATATCATCATCATCATTTCCATACGATGTAGTTGTATCCGATGATGGATTATCACATAAAAATATTATTATTGTTGTCTTCTCTTTGATTATTTTTCTCATCTTGATCAAAAAAAGTAAAAGGCATGAAGCCTTTTGTGATTACTAACAGAATTAGAATCTATCTTGACTGTCAGAACTTGATCTACAAAAGTTCCAGAGATAAGGAAACAAGGTGAATCCTCTTAGTTTGAGAATTTAGAAAATTAAATGATAAAAAATGAGAAAACTGAAAGAAAAATTTTAAAGCAGCTTACCATTCTTTAGATACTCTGGAGGTGTGTAGGCCAGATTAGTACTATAGCTTTTCCCATCCATACTATTTTTCATCAAGCCGAAACATGAAAGACGTGGATCACCATCCTACAAGGTACATAAATCATTCTAGATAAGAATGGATGCTGATAAGGACATAGAAAGAATATCATTATATTAACAGTAAGCTTACTTCATTCCTAAAAGGTGATACCTCATCGAAGAGAACCCTATATGCATTCAAATCATGGTATAGTGGACGACCCTCAGTGTTACAGTAATCTAAGGCTTCTGCAATGTAAAAGGCTACTCTTAAACGCAGTGGCCACTCAATGGTTTGTTTTTCCCCTGCAAGGTATGAAGAAGGGCTAAATGAAACCAACCACAAGAGGAAATGTATATATTCATTCTCAATCTGAAAGCATATCCACTAGAGGAAATTCTAATTTTATTAGTGACTGAAGAGAAATCAAAAACAATAATCTGTGATAGAATGCTCTCACTTGGAACGTAATCAAGATGATAACAACTAGCATTATGCACTAAGAACCAGTTTGTAATGATAGGCCTATACCAGTTCAATTCATTCTTCAATTAATAAACCAATTCACCAAATACTACCTGGGAGATTAATCAAAGCATCCACTGCTTTGTGTTTAAGTGTGTGAACTGAAGAGGAAAATATGATTTACCCTCAGAGCACATTTAACAGAGGCAAAAAGAAATTGTGCCCATCAGCATCAACCAATTCATATTATAAATTTACATCGCCACTTCACTGGTGGATTTTATATGTCAGAACTCTGAGAAACTATCAATCTTTAAGATTGAAAACAAGCAATTATCTATGTGATAAATTCCAGAGAACACAAGTTGAAGTTTAAACAACAGATTAAGACTTAACCAAACAAGAAAACAGTTACTGATGCATCTTTAATATTCTAGCAAACCATCCGAATCTCCATGAATGTAGCAAATGCAGTAAGAGCAAAAGTATACAATCTTGGATGCACACTATGCAACAAAACAAGAAATAAAACAAAATAAAGAAAAAGATTACACACAATGGAATAAATGCTTAGCAAGAGTATCATTAGGCATGTACTCAGCAACAAGCAACCTCTCATCACCAGCACAGCAATACCCTATCAAATTTGCCAGCCTCTTGCGCCGCAACTTCCCCACACCTTCGGCCTCCTCCTAAAACAACACTCACAACAAAACCATCACCACATCATTCACACAAAACCCACATAAAAGATCAATAAAAACTAAAACCCAAAAGAACATTAATGTTACCTTAAACTGTGTTGGGTCAGGCCAAGCCACCTTAGTAAACTTCTTGACGGCAATCCACTGGCGATTCTCTAAACGACCTTTGTACACAACGTTGGCAGCCTTTTCGCCGCTCTCAGAGACTATGTTATCAGAACTGAAGTTGTTGGTGGCGGCTCTAAGGTCCAAGAATGAAAATTCAGAGAACAACGGAGCTTCTTCATTTGTTGGTTGTACTGTTGCAGTAGGAGTAGCAGTATCAGATTCTGTAGAAGCTTCCTTTCGTTGTGTCAGTGGCCGCTCGTTCATAACTTCGTCTCTTTCACGCTGAGTTTCTTTCAAGAACGATGATTCACAGCAACCCATGATCACTGATTATGTGTTGAATCTTTTGTGATTGATGTAAAAATGAAAAACTATGTATTGGGGTTCTTTCTTTTATTCAGTTTTTGATCTTGGCTTGCAGCTCATTGGTTGAGGTTAAATCAAACACAAACAGTACAGAATTTTCAACTGTTTTTTTTTTTTTTTTCCCTTAGTTAAAATATAAAAATGCAGTAACAGTAGCGACCCTACAAGTACAACATTAATCTTCTGATTGAAATAAATAAAAGGTGGGTTGTGGGTTGAGTTATTTACCTAATGATCTGTGTAACATATGATAAAAACTAATCATTTCAGGTTCATATGTATTAGGTGTCTGATCAAAGTTCTTTACCTAACATCACTTTAACAAATAAGATTCGAAGAACTTATCATTGTAAGCCTATTTGAACCTAATTTGTTAAATAAGGCACAAAACACAAAAATTAGAATCAAGTGCCACGTTTGTTTTTGTTGCTGTGCTTGGGCTATTCATAACACAGAGAAGCATCATGGATCTACTATTAAAAGGGTAGAAAATTGTTGTCATGTTGTGGTACTGCTGTGTTATTTATGACGATTAGACATCATCCATCTACATACAAATGTGTTAACGTAATGACACGATTAGGCATCATCCATCTACATACAAATTGAATTAAACAACTCTTAAAAGTCACATGAGTTATATATATATATATATATATATGGCATTGAAAGTTATGCAAAGGCATATATTCTCCAGCAGGAGCTGTCCCCAACAAATTTTCTTTATGGTAGTAGTGCAAATGATGACGTGCCGGTTTGTTGATGCCTTGCCCAAGTAATTTATTCAGGATAATGTATTTCTTTTCATCTACAATGAAGACTCTTAACAGTCACATTGTTAGGTGTTTGGCAAAGGTCAAATTCACAGAATTAAATTAATTTGATTAATTAATACAGGACCCTTAAGGGGGGTGCTTCCAGTGTCCTTAAGAGTCAAAGGTCTTATATGTACACAGAATAAATAAATACTCTATCTAGCATCTAAGAGAAAGAAAGAAGAAAGAAAAAGAAAAAGAAAAACAGCTATTCTATCATACAAAAGACGATATCTGGCCATTACTTCATGACTTACGTCACCTCAAAATAGCCCGCCTCATAATCCTAAATTCCCATGATTGTCATGCAAAACTGTGAAATTCACTCACTTGGATTATTTTGCCAGGTCGTGAGGACCTTCAAGTTTGTTCAGTCGCCAAAAACTGACTTATATTTTCCACAACAACCCAGATTATGCTGCGGCTCATATGCATTACCCATGACAGCCTCAAATCATCCAGCATCAGCTTTCCCTTGCTTTGTTCTCTAAAATACAATGTGGCTTTATTTGGTGTCAATTCAGCAGGTCTAGCTCCTTCATTTGACAATGACAACTGATTGAAATCCTCCAAAATTCTAAATCACCAAAATGTTTCGACCAGACTCGAGAATTGCCGCCATCGTACCAACTATCCTCCCAAAACTTAGAACACTGGCTAAGCAGTAAGTGCAAGGGGCCAAGGCAAATGGATGTCATGACAACCCCTCAAAGCTCTTGGCTGCCATCTCCATACTATGTTCTAATTGGAGTACAAAAAGCCAAAGAAACCAGGTCAGTGCACTTACGCAAGAGAGAGAAACCAATTGTATCGTATGGCTCTATGAATTTCTTTCATTTCCTCTAACAGGTCTTTCTTCTTCAGCACGTTGCAAGAGCTCTTCATAAGCTTTCACTGATTCAGCTGTGAACCTCTCCATGGCCTCAAATATGCGCTGCAGACTCCCCTGGAGACTACCACTACCAGTGTCACTCTGATACACAGCATGTCCGGATACCAACTGATTGTCACCATCCCCAGAGACCAGAATGATTTTCTTGTCCAATGCCTGAAGCTCCTTCTGTAACCTCTGATCCTCTCTATCCAAATTCCTAACTTTTCTTTCGTAATCCTTATTCGCCCCCATCTTCTGGCGAATTTCTAATTTATCGTGTTCCCAAAGTTGAAGCACACTCATTGCAAAGACATGCATAGAATCAATGACTTCCTTCTCAGATATTCTAGCTAAAGCTTGAAACCACTGATTACAAATTACAAATATAGGTGGTGCACCCATTCTACCAGGCGAGAAAGGAACTATTCCATCAGGTGTTTCTTCAGGTTCATACAGAATACACTTTAAAAGCCAACTATTCAGGGCTTTCACATAACCCTTCTGGGAGCCAATCCATGTAGAGAATCTGGTAATCCAATTCAGAAGTTCATGCCCAAGCTGAGATGTTGCATGCAGATGAGCATCGCCAAGTTTCTTGCTGCTGGGACTTAAATTTTTAGCTTCTCTAATTGCTTGACACTGAATGCGATGGCATTCAAGCATACTTTTCCACATTCTGGTTAACCTAAAGTAAACAAGATCAACATAAACCACCATCAAACCAACGCAAAAGAATATAAAGCATAGAGCTGGCAAAAATAATCAACACATACAACAATGCCACCAAGAACAGACATTGGGAACAAGCCACCATCAAGAAAACAAAACCCATTAATATTAACAAGCAAAGAACAAAAACATTTATAACTCCAAATGTAATTATTCTTCGCCCTGTTTTTCCATTTTAGGATAGAATATTTAATTATGTGAAATGACTAAATTTGACACTGGAAGCAAAGAACTAGGATACATATATATCTTGGTTGAAGCACATCAAGTAGAATCTCACCCCCCAACTTAAAACGTTTCCAAATGGATTGACCAAAGAGCATTTCCCCGAAATAATACTCAAATGCTGGTCATATGCAACTTGGAAAACCATATTCCAACCATAGATGAATGAATTCCTATAATTCACGGCTGTCTTCATTTTAATTTGAGGTCATTTAAATTTGAGGTATCTATCTCCCAGCTTGAACTTGAATTCATGAACACATCATTATACATGCTAGCCCAAGTCTATGGCATCAGACATCATGGATCTTTAACAACCGTAGCCGATGTTTTGTTGACTTTCTTTTTTTTTTTTTCCTCTTCACTTGTCCTCACCCTAGCTAGTTCCCTTTCAATTAAGCACATGATTTTTGCACTAATTTCTCATCCTTTTTCTCAAGAATATAGGAAAACATTAGCATTCAGTTGAAAAATCCAACTTGAAACCCCTCCACCCACGACCCCCAAAACACCCACTCAACTAAATGAAGCCATGAAGCAAAATACGTAAAAAATATGTCAGGCATCAAGGACTTGATGTACACCAGATAGCAGACTCAATATTATCACCAGATTACATCAGTTTATCAGCTAAGTATTCAACTCAAGAGTCATGAAAACAAAAAATATAGAACCAAATAAAAGATGAAAAACCAGCAAGAATAGAAAAGAGAGGATCACAAACAAAATACCCTTGAATTAATTCATTTATCTGTGGCCACAGCTCTTCATCTCTAATCTTATTGATTGTCACCGAAATCTTGTCAACTACTTGAATTGCCATTCCTATTTTCACTGACAGACTCCGAATTACAGAACGTGTATCATCAACTTTATGAGGCTCAGCGCCCCTTTCATCCAGACGTTTCAGCTTACGGACCTTCCTGTCATGAAGTACTCGCATCTTTTCCTCAGCCTACAAAAGCATAACCACAGAAGCCTTATCTACGACAGTTTGAATACAAGAACTAGCAAGATTAGAAATATGGAATACAAAAAGGCCTATTCCAACAAATCTACATTATGACTGTGCCATTCAGAAAACCACAAAAAGCCAAACTACATTGCTGGTGCAGAATCTTTATTGCACAAAAGATTCCATAAATGTTCACACTGAGAAACATAATTTCATTGAAAAACATACTTGGTAATCTTCTCGAGAATACAACCAACAAGGACAGCCTTCAAAGGTCAAATGTGAGAAAGGGAAAAGAATAAATCATCGAACCCCCCCCCCCCCCCACCCCCGCGTTTTCGCAATCGAAAATAAACACAAAGGTGGGTGAATGAAAATCTAGACCATGAGTGGATTCCTAAAGACTAAATTTACAGGATATCAAAAGATTAAGAAAATTAACATGGTCCATATAAGGATATACAAACCAAAAATCATGCTCTTTGTGAACAAAATAAGGTCAATCTGAATTGTTGTAAAAGTCAATGGCAAGGAAAAGTTTAAATGATTAAGGGAAAACTAAATAGATTCCAAGTCGAATCACATAATTTAGAAACCAAAAAGACATAACTTACCTTAACTTCATGATAGAGTTTCTTCTCCCAAAGATACAGCTTTTGTAAGGTAGCAGAGAGACTTCTTGTCCTCATTGCCATATCTTCATCAATATCCAGGTAAGCCGGGCCACCCTTGTTAGTTGAGGATGACGATTCAGCACTTTTAGAAGTAGATGGTTGCGAGGATACCACCGATAATGAAGGTGTAACAACATGCAACATCTTTGAAGCTGATTCACAAAGAGCCATAGTATTCAAAGTTAAGTTGTAGCTATGAGCTAACTTTTGCCCAATTCAGCAGAATTAAACATTTAAAAGCCACTTCCTTCAGTAAAAAGAGTGCAAACATACACTTTAAAAAAAGTATAAACCGATCTATATGCTTAACATTAGGTAATTAAATTTAGCAAAAATTGACAAAGTCCTCACAGATCAAGCAAAAGAAGATATCAGAATAGAAGTCCTCACTCCTTAAAAATATAAATAAATAAATTGGGGTAAACAATAATCAAATTAGGAGTATCTTTCATACCATATTTCCGCTGATATGGAAACCTTCCTACTTCAAGCATCTTTGCAATTTCACTTCCAGAATCTGAAGCCCTCTCAAACTGAACCTCAATTTCTGTAGACACATCAACAGCATCTTGCGAACGGGGTCTAGCTGCATTGCTCCGCTCTTCATTCCTCTCCTCATCCACAACTTTCTTCTCCACAACATACTCATCCCCCTCATCCACACTAGGCCTTGTCTGATATAAAGAAGCCTCAGCATCATCACTACTACCACCACCAATATGCCCATCCTCTTCATCGTCCACAGCACCACCTCCGCCACTGACGCCGCTGCCGCCGCCGCCGCCGCCGCCGCCGCCACCATCCATAAACTTCCCATCTCCATGTACTTTCTTGACCACCTCATGTTGAAACTCATCATCTTCCAAATCAGGAATCCCCTCTTCTTCCCTCAGCTCTTTCGAGTCCCGACTTGGAGTATTATACTGCTGGTAGTACTTCTCGTAACTCTCAAAAGGGTTCAAGAAATCCCACGCAGACGCCCTCGGCGGCGAAGGCGGAGGCGGTGGCGGCTTCGACGAAGAAGCCCCCGGCCCGGCCGGTGGTGGAGGCGTCGGAGATCCATAAGGAGGCGGGTAGCCATAATAGCCAACAGCACCAACACCACCACCATACGAATAAGCAGGAGCAGAGCCAGGACCAGGACCAGGACCAGGACCAGGACCAGGACCAGGACCAGGACCAGGACTACTGGTAGGATATTGATAAGGATAGGAATTAGGATAATAAGAACTGGAAGAAGCTGAAGATTCACCCACATGATAATTTTGTGCAGGCTTTCGTTCATAGACAATACTGGGTTTGGCTTGACTCTTCATATAATTCATATGCATATGCGTATTTTGAGAATTATACCCACCTAGGGTTTCTTGATCCATACTCATCATCTGATTGAAATTCCCAAAATTCCCATAATCAATATCGCCAAAGCCGAAGCCGGGTCCGGGAACTGGGGCAGGGATATCATCATGATTATCATGAAGATGATGACGCAAAGGCGAAGAATGACCCGAGAATGATGAGCCGGACCCAGAGTCGTCCTCCTCCGGATCCGAATGGAACTGAATATGGCCAGATGAATTAGAGTGCGAATGATGACCCTTTACAGCTGACGACGACGTGGTATCCTGAATTTTAATCCCACCCGAATCACCGCCTCCTTTTTTAGCAGTAGGCAAATTGAGCTTAGGAGACAAGGGGGAGCCGCCGCCGCCAACGTGGCCGGTATAGTCTTGATTGGTGATGAAGTTATGTAAAGAGTGGCCCACTTGTTTGAGGGAGTGGACGTAAGCAACATGGGTGTCGGCGAGTACATAACGTTGGTGTATGGCTTCGTCGAGAAAAGCACAGCGTTCACGACAAAGCGCGACGGCGGGCAAATCGTCGAGCTTGGAGTTGGTGCAACCCATCAATAGTTGTAATATGTGAATATATGTATTGGGTTTGTTTGCTTGCTTGTTTTAGATCGAAGAAAACATGATGATGGCGGGAGCGGCAGTGCTTGTGCTTTGCTGGGGGAAGGGGTGTTTGTTTCTCGAGAAAATTTTAGGATGGTGGAAAGAGAGAGAAAAAGTGGGGAAGGACAAGGGGGAGGGGAATCTTGACAGCGGGGAGAGTGTCGTCGGGTTGTGTTGTAGCAGAACATCAACAGAAACAAAATTAGTGATTACTACTGAATACTGATTATTTGATTGATGATTCCTCCCTCACTGGATAAAAGAAAAGTAGTGGAAACTCAACTCAACTCAGCACAGCAGCGTGTTGTGGCTTTTTTTTTTTTTTGGTAAATTTGTTGTTTTTTAGTTCAGTCGGTGTGTGTATGTACTGTAATTCTGTAGTATAACGTGCGTTTAAATAGTTATAATAATAATAAATAATAATAATTGTACTCTTTTTTTGTAAATAATGTAGATCCCTGGACTTTTGCATATTCACATAAATAAAACGAATATTTATTTTCCTAACATACAGGCCCCAGATAAGGTAAATATCTTTTTGATCCTTATATTTTAAGCTAAGTATCTGTTCAAATTTTACATTTTATAAAGTATCTCAAAACACCCTTAGCATTATATGCGTGACACTCGTACCCTTATTTTTTTTTCTTACTATATTTTAGAGATATTAATTTATTTATTGATAAAAAGGTATATTAACAAATTAACCAATAATTTTTTTTATTTGCAAATTAACCAATCGTTGTTAATATGAAAGAATTGCTATTTTTCATAGCCCTGCAACAATCTTGTTAATAATCATTGATATAAAAAATAATAATATTTGTCAAATTAACCCTAAAAATAAAATAAGAACAAAGTTTTAGGATTAATTTATTAATTAATTTTTTTATAGATAAATTAATTTAATGTCCCTAAGTTATTATTACAAGGGGTATTATTGTAAAAGTTATGAAAAAAAATTAAAGATATGACTGTAACATATTCAACAACATGAGTATCCTGAGGTATTTTTTAAAATATCATAATTAAACAAACATTTAGCCTGAAATGTAAAGCTATATAGATATGTGTATATATGTGTGTGTGTGTGTGTATCAAATCTTTCTGATAGTAGTGTTGAAAGTAAATTATACTACTAGACTACTAGGAAATGTCTTGACTTGAATTTTATATTACAAATTTATTTATAATTACATCATAAAATTTATCAAGATTGTCTTGATGTAGGTTTTAAACTTGTCCCAAAAATATACTCTAAAAAATTATGGCTTCATTCTCAAATTGTGATAAACCGTACTTACATAACACACACACTATATTCTCACTGAAAGTAATTAACTTAATCATAAGGGTATTTTAGTCAATTAAATATGGGTTTAGGACATAGTTGATAAAAACGTACAACTATGATCTTGGTTATAAAAATAAAATAACTAAAGGATTAAAAGTTATTGCCCAATCCGTATAAGGAATGAAAATTGAGAGTTACAGAGTACAATGAGTCATTATTTATTACTTGACATGTACGTATAGGCATTATGCAAGAATTTAGTCGTTGAGATCTTTCTTGATTTTCTATCTAATTTTAATGTAAATGGTTGAATTCGAAATAGTTTCTTGATTTTCTATCTTTTAATGATTTGAAAAGAGTATCTTCACCTAAGGCTAGCGTCAAATTATTTCACTAATTAGCGGTTGGATGAAATATAATCCCAACTAAATATTTAGAAGAATAACAATCTCATATAATGTATTAAGAACTCAAAATCACTCATATAAATTTAAAAAAAAAATGATAATTTACTACTAAACTATTAAGTGTTTTACGGGGCATACATGAGCTATGTGATTTGTAGACTACAAATTTTTTTTTAATATATGATTATGTTAGGTTTTGATGGAGACTTGACGCCTCTTGCGGTAAGAATTTTTTTCATATTTTCAATTATTTCGTCAAAATTAATTAATTATGCTCCATATATACCCTTATTGTCGCTCGAACATTCCTTGATGAAAAAACTCTTCTATTGAGATTTTTCTTTCTCATTTTCATTTTTCATTTATGGCAATCAATTGCACTCTAATTCACACACAAAATTAACTAAAAGAGTACCCATGTTATGCCCATGATTCAACCGTTACATAACAATCAAATATCAATGATACTTGCATAGTTGCATGATTAAATTTGCAAACAAATCTAATCAAAATGCACATGAGTACAAATATTGTTGCTTTCCATGTGATTTAAAAAATAAAGATTTTAGGTTTGTAAAATATAATTAGTGTACACATAAGAAAAGGGCAGATTAAAGTATTTCAAAAGAAACCTTCATAATCCATGCGTATCAAATAAGATTAAAATTTCTTTTAAGGACTATAGACATGTTAAATTATAATTGTTTTAAGGTCTTCTAACTATAGTTTATTTTAATTCTTGGATACCTTAAAATTGCAAAAAATTTGGTGGGCAGTAGAAGAATTTACGATTCTACTTGCGACATTAAAAGAATAATAAAAAAAAAAAGCACGTTTGGTTTAATTTCATTGCGCATTTAATGGCAAAGTGTCCATTTTGGTGGCTCAGCCATTGAAAAGTCCAGCCGAAATCACGATGACAATCTGTTTAATATTTTTCATTTTTCATGAAAGAAAGTTCCAAAACAATATCATTGAAACTTGTCTCGATGTAATTCTAAGACGAAGCCCCAGAACTTTCACGGCTACATTTTAAAGAAATTTTGCTCATATTTTATGATCAATAAAATTAGAAATATGATGAGATGAGAAGGTTCGATTGTGGTGGTCTTTGGATCCGGAATATGATCTTTTTTTATATGAGTTCTATTAAATTTTTAAAGATCTTTTATCATATATTTTTTCATAATAGTGTATTGATAAGATTTAATTTTATTTATTTATTAATAACCGATCAACAATTGAGTTATTTACTCATGATATGATCAGATTATGAAAGAATTTTGATTCAGAATAAAATTTATGGCACTAATTACATAGTCCTATCACCTATGGATATATTTAGACCAGATTCGTTTGAGTGGTAGAGAGAAAAAAAAAATATTTTTCTTATTTTAAATAATTTATAAAAATTAAATTCTTCCGTGCTATTTTTTCTTTGGAAAGAAAAATCAAAACCACATAGAGTATGTTGAATAAAAAATGAATTAAGAGATCATACCGAATTCCAAATATATATTGTTATGTCAAGCAGAGTATAAAATTAAAATATGTGATTTGGTGGTTATCTTTTGGTAATTAGAGGAAGCTTTAGTTCGTGGCAATAGAATAAAGAAAATTCGTGGATCAACCATGAATCTGCGAAGACAAGCAAACGAACCAAGTCAAAAAGGGTTTAAAGACTTGTCAATTAGATGGAAAATTCAGTCAAATTTAAAATAATAACAATATTATAAGCCCCGAGAAAATATATACATATATATAGGGTGTCAACATTTGCAAAGTCGCAATCAAATATTGACCACCTTCTCAAGAAATGGCATGCAACGAGACGTGTATGACGGGAGATTTTGATTTTTGAGTGTTTGTTGTCCTGTGGAACCATCATCCTCCATTTCCATGATGTAACGACGAGGCGTTTCCCAAATTTAAAGTGAAAAAGAGTCTTGGACGGACGCCTTTCTCTCCAAATCAATTTGACGTTCACATTATATTGATAATGATATATTATATGTGGAAGTAATAGTATACCACATAATTCCTCTCATTAACTTCCCTTTTACAAAATTTTCAATTCAAGATTTTAAAATACGGTAAAGTTCAAGAAAATTTAAAACCGCGCAGTTTTAAAACTTTGTTTCATAATTGTATTAAATTTTATAGTTTTAAAATTTTCTCAAATATTTTCCGCACTTTAAGATCTGGAACTAAAAAACTACTAACTTCCCCTTTTAGATTTTTTTCTTTTTTTTATTACTTGATCTAATCTACCTTCCTAGGTAGCTACTAATTTTGCAAATTACTTTTAGTTTTCTCTTTTGATTTTTTTTTTCTTTTAACTATGAAGAAGGCTGTGGCATGGCATGATTGAGCGCATATTCTAAAGCTAAAATGACTGCAAAACCCTAAAGAGAAGGAAACTCTGCCCCAGAAGAACATTCAAAGACACAACAACGTACCCAACTCTAATACTTTTTTTTTTTGAATTATTATTCTGAAAGTTGTTTGATTTGGAATATTCAAATTAGAATTCCAACCCACTATTGCACGTGGGGAACTGCTTCCTGAGGAAGCAAATAAGCATAAACATTGAGTCTCCATGCACACATATCCCAAATTCGGAATTTTTACAAAAACAAATACTATGCATTAGGGTTTCAACTTTCAATCATTTTCAAATACGATACTCTTATTTGTAAAGTGGCTGCTATTAGCATGCATAGATTAAGGCAATACCATGTGATGTTTCCCTTTGGTCCAACGACCTTTACTCTAGCTAGTGGCGCTCCTACTTGGTTTGCTTACAATATTATTTTGATTCTCGACCTAGCTATATGATGTTTGCATTATAGTGCTAACTTTAGTGCTACACTCCACTGTTTTTTATACTAAACATTGGTGTTTAAATAGTTTTCAAATATAGCTTTTTGAATCCATTCATTCATTCATTCATTCAGGTATATATAAATTGAAACCATAACGTTATCTTGTCAATTTCTCAATTAATGTAACTGAACAGAAATCCCGTGGAACTCGTAATATGTTTAATCATGGAACAATGTCACAATGATCACAGGGAAAATGAAATTAAGTTGGGATGTTTCAATCTTTTCATTAAATTAATGCTATTTTGCCAATTGAGGGAGCAAGTTGAATATTCTTCACTATTTTGCCGAAATAAGTTGATGGACTCACTTAAACTTTATGTCACATCAATCAAACATTGGAGGAGGGAATTGCGTATAAAACAATATTGATAGCTCATTTTTTCTACGTTAGAATGAGTACGTTTCATGTATCTGTTCTAAAACCATGGACGAATTTTAGGACAAAGTGAAGAAAACTAAGAGGAAAAGTAATTAAAAAATGAAACCAATGAATTCAAGGTGGTTCAACATAAAGAGAGCTTTAAAGAATAAGAAAATTAATTTCGCCATTTCAAGAGAACATGTTTTGGGTGGTTTGCCCAAAATGGTAGTTTATTTCTTCTAGCTCTTGCTATCTTTCTCTATTTTTCAAAATGTTAAATCCGATTTTAAAGTTGCTTTAAAAAAAAAAAAAAGAAAGAAAGAAAGAAGAAAAATTAGTACCCAATTTTAAGATTAGTTCAAGTACGTAGCCCACCAATTCTATATAGAGAAGATTGGCAAAAGCTTTTTCATTAATTTGATGGATTCAATTTAATTAAAAAATTAAATAGATTCTATCACGTGTACGTAAAAATATTAAGGAGTCCAGACACTTGAGAGCAATGAATCTACTCTGTTTTTAAACATCTTTTCTTTGTATTATCTTGGAAAAGGCAAGTTAGTGGTGGATTTAGTTTAATGAATTAGCTTGTTTCTCTCACTCAATGTTAAATCCGACTAAAGCAATAACATTAGTTGCATAAAATATATTTTTATCAATAGGATCAAAGCATGCAATTCCAACTTGAGATATTATAGTTTATGATTCATTTGATAGATTTCTAATAATTATTACACCCTTCATTTTGTTTTAAAAAATTAATAGTGTGAAAATTACTGGGTTCAGACGTCTTAAACTCTCTGAACAAAACTTGAAATTAGCATCATAATTGAATGAGAGGTATCATTTATGATTCATTATTATTATTTTTTTTTATAACACTCTTCTATCTTCTTCGAATATCAGAACCTTCTCGATAGCTCAAATTAAATGACCCTAGCGAACCATCATATTTTTTTTCAATTAATCACCAACAATAAAATGGGTTCATAATTATTTCAAGTAAAGGCTAAAAATATTGGACCACAAAAGTTGTATGATACAAACATAAAGTTGTCTTCATAAAACAATCATCTTATGTCTAGTCTCTCAAAGTAACTTATGATTTTCCACTACAAATAAAATCTATGAAAATAAATTAGAACTCTCTCATTGCATTATGAAAGGAAAAAAAAATGATCTGCTCATGTGTTCTACTCTACGACGACGTATAAATTAAAAAAAAAAAGAAAACAAATTTTAACTGATATAATAGTATTTTTCAGAGTGAGAGTGCTGCGTGTACTGCTCACATTCATAGTTTATAAACTGTGGGTATTTACAACCAAATTTTTGTTAAATATTTTATTATTTTTATTAAAAAGTATATATATAACTTTATATTTTTCGGCCATTTGTGAGGTGAGGGGTAGATGCTACAGACAGAATTTATACAACCCATGTGATTGGGGCTACAGTAAGTGAATAGCCAGGCACCAGGCAAATGCAAGAGAGAGATTATATCGGCGAGTAGCACTGTGATGACCTCACCTGAGCCCCAGGTAGTTTTGGTGATTCTGATGCTTCTTCGCCTTCAACTCAATCAAATCTTTGGTCCCCTACCTCTGTAATTTTATGGAGTTACTCAATCGTCAGAGTCAAAAATTTGTTGCTGAAATACCATGTCGCTTTCGCTTTCGCTTTCACTTTTTTCATTCTCCTCCACTTCCCACCTTTTTCTTCACGTCTTAGATATGTTTTACGTTTTACTGATCTTTATGGTGTCTACTTCTTACCAACTCAAATTTCACAGCGGCGTGCGTAGTTGGTGGTAAAGCTCAAAGCTCAAAGCTCAAAGCTGGCCTTTAAAGATTAATAGGCTTGGTTTATTATTCCTCGACGTACGTCTATCTCTGACGTGAATAATAATAATAGCATGGCCTGCTCTAATTGACTTATACATTATTGTACTCGTATCTGTTTAATTGAACCCTCTGCAGTATTCCCTGAAGGCCAAGAATGAGTTGGAGTTTTTTGTTTGTCGAGTTCGGCTGCATACTGAGAGAATTACCGGCAGTAGATGTAAAGTTGATTATTAGTTTGTCGTACAAAGGATATTGTTAGCAGAAAAATGTAAAGACATTATTGTGAGGAAGTACATTTTCAGTGCCACCAAACACTTATCACATGACAGCTACCCAAACCCCGCAAAGAAATTTTGATGATCGTGCGATTATTTTCCGCTCCTGATTGGATCCCTTTGGCAATTGAGCTGAAACTAAATCCACCTTCGTCTCAATTTCTTGAAAAAATAAAAAGAAAAAAAAATCATTTGCTTCTCTTGGCCGTACAAGAGAAGTTACTGTATTCTATGTATTACTTCAAAATAATTCATTAGTAATAGGGATCAGGCTACGGTGCAACTGTGGCACCGTGCCACAGTTGCACCTAAGGTTCTCCCTAGTAATAGTTTGTCATTTTGCAATATTTGACACATTGAAAAGATAATAATAAGTCCCACTTATTATAAACTACATAAGATCATGAAGTGGCTGGATATCTAACGTTCTAAGATAAAACTTTTAGATTGTATAATGTCGAATTATATCTATATACTATCGTCTATCTTTAAATTTACAGGTTAAAATGTGTCATCATTATAAATTACACACACACAAACACGTATAGTCCTTTTCTAATGTGAGCATTCTCGTTTTTTTTTTTCATGCAAACACGCTCTTCAATCGTGCAGTTTAATAAAGTTAATACTGACACACTATTTAATTACACAATTTAACATCTCTGCATTAAAAAAAATGAAGGTTCGAGCACTTATATATTATACTATTTTTCATGTGAGTGCAATCCTTCTCATGGACCAATAAGTTATATAATATCCAATTAAAAAAATATATGATTTTTATTACTAATTTATTATCATATTTGGTCTAGTCATAATCTAATGCATGTCCTAATTTTATGAAATCATCAATTCATACTTCACTAAAGTTTCTTTTCCTTGAAGATGAACCCATCAATGTCCCATTTAGTCTCTCTCTCTCTCTTTTTCTGAAAATTAAAAAGCAAGATAATTACTTAAAAGGATCCAAAGTGTACTCCACTGACAATATATATTGCATTATTGGCTTACGACACATTGACATGTGATTATCATTTAACCATAAAAAGTAGAACCTACAGTAATCTTTGAAATTCAAATAAAATTTTGAATCAACTATGAGGAGATCTTCATTGAGATTCTTTGGCCAGAATCAGATATTATAATCACATGAATTGAGTATGATTTTGAAAAATTTTATTTTTTGGCAATCAAAAGTTTTATAGGACAAAACTAATAATTTGCTTAATTGGGATTGTTACAGTTGTTTCATTTGACGATCGAAGTGGCTTTTTTATGTGCATTCATTTCACCCTAATTCCTCGGAGTCCTTAACATGGCTTGCTGGTTTTGCTTGTCGACTGTAGGGCTAGGGTCTAAACGCAATGCTAAAGATGACGAATTGATGTTACAACTGCCTATTGGCCCCATTATTACTTCGGTGCTTAACTCCAACACTTGAAGCTTTAAACAGCAGAGCTAATATGGATCGATGATGTGTTACCGTGGGCAACAAAATCCCTCATGGTCTAGTTAGAAAGAGTCAAAGGACTAGTTATCGATAATTAGTTGTGGTCTAAAATCAGTATAAAATTAAATGTAATTTCAGGTCTTTAAATTAAAACCTTATCAAAAGTTAGGTTTTAAAGGATAAACAACATGAAATTTTAACATAAATTAAGTATATATTAATGTGCTCTCTCTCTCTCTCTCTCATCATTCTTCATGTTTTTTTCCTTTCTCCCTCCCAATCTATTTTCCTGCTAACTTTCTTTTTCTTCGTCTCTAAGTAAAATTATGCATGCGCTTATTCAAACTAAGCAATAGGTAAGAGCAAATTGTTACATATATATATATATATATATATTGCACAACAAATAACATTCAATTCCATGTGAAACATGCATTTTGGGGGAAAAAAAAGAAAAAAAGAAAAAAGCATGTGCATATGCAATGCAATGAAATTATTAGGGAGGTTTTTTTTTCCCCCATAACGAAATATAGCTTTCTTTGAAAATGTTGATTCTCCCCAAGGGTTTGAAAACTGAGTAACTCGTGCATGGAATGGTTCGAATGGGACCCCTCAATCAAATCATGCAACGCGTTTTAAATTTTGTTTTCCGATCATTTCACGATCGGTTCATTTCAAAATGTATTTGTAAATATCAAAATTTTATTAGACAAATATGAATAATATGGTACTAATAATTCAATATTTAGAATTGAGTACATTGTTGTTTGGTCTCTTATTTTGTGAAAGTGCTTTGGCTGCTTCTGTATGGGAACAGCAGAAAATTGACAGAATCAGTACCTTGTTGAATCATCTCATGTAAGTGGAGATGAGGACATGTGACAAATTTTTACAAAAATATACACATTCATATCTTCTTTCTAAGTGGAAAAGCTACTATCTGTTATAATGAAAAGTGAGTCAGATGAATGAGACTCTATATAGGTATTCACAATCAGTGTCACTATTATTTAATTTTACTGAAAACCCTCTCTCTCTCTCTCTCTCTCTCTCACACACACACACACAATCTTTCAAGGTGAACAGTTGCCCTGAAACTGAAATGAAATTTTGTTGAAAAGAATGTTAGGTTTTGCCACTTTTAAGGTTAGTTCTTTCAGTATTTTTAATGTTTTTTTATTCCCAGTGAATGGTCCTCTTTTTTTTTTTGGGCAAGCACAAGCTGCAACAGTGCAACAGTCAAAGAAGCTAAAGCAATACCCAGTGCCCCACTCAGTTGCCTCCCACTTTTATCTGTTTATTTTAATTTCCACAAATTACAAGTAGATTCTTTAAAATCCTGTCCTTTGATCCCCTCGTTTTGGTCTGCTATTTCAGTCTGCATATGAAATTCATTAAAATAAGAAAAGCTAGCAGACTGGGGGTCAACTCAGGGTCTTTAGTGAGTGATTCGCATCCATAGGACACATTTGGAAGTGATTTTGTAAAACAGTTTTTAGCAGAAGCATTTTATGTAAGAGCTTGAGTTTAGCTAAAAAGCACTTTTAACAATTTGAAAAATCCTCTTGAAGTAACCAAAAATTAAAGTGAGAGGATCAATGAAGAATATCCAAACTGGCCTACCAATACCCAGAGCTTAAAGTATTGGGAAACTTTGCAGAATCCTTTTGATGGGTATGTAATGATCAGATTTTCAATGATCAAGCTCTTATGGGAATACGGGAAAGTTAAAATGAGTATACGCATGATAAGGCAAAACCCATTTACAAATTTTGATGTTGGTGCATCTACTTTGACACTCGTCACTTCGGACACATGAAAATGCATATGGGTAATGGGTCGAAAAATGTAATTATTACACTATTCAATATGCCCATTTGGACCCACATGAACGACATAAATAATAAAAAAAAAAAAACAAATCACAAAAAATTACTGAAGCGAGAGACCTTGTTAAGGAGACCATTGCATTTTTTTTTTTTTTTTTTTGAGAAGGAGACCATTGCATGTTAGTGATGGTACTTTTTGGCATTTTATAAACTTATTTTTAAGGGTACTTTTAAAATTAAATTATATTAATAAGTTTGGTACATTTGCATTTGCATGTGAATAATATATACAAAATCCACAGGTATACAAAATGGGTTAAAAGTTATCCCAGATGAGGATTTGGACAGTTGCTATTTTGGTTACTTTGGAGTTGTCAATTGACCCAACAGAAAGTCAAAGACAACGTATGCCATGTGATTGTGCGAGCATTTCGTTGTCCTTTTTACACAATTCTCTATTTTTAATAATTTTTTTTTGAGTTGCATATTCGATAGAATTTTGAGTCCATTCTTTTGTGAATTTTGCTAAGATCCATTTCATGGGAAGATTGTTTTGTGTTGATGATACTCTTATTTATATCATACAAAAATCTGAACAAAGAAAATGCTTCCAATGCTATGATACATATAATCTGTAGTCTTAAATATCAAAATGTAAATAAACATAAAACTTATATTAAGGTAATGTCAATCAATAACGAATGATCTTATCACGTATAAAATTTAAAAACTACAAAAAGAAATATCGATCTCTCTTTTATATTGTAAAAAAGATGTATTAAGAATTTAAATAAAAGATGACGGAGGGAGATTAAATGCAAAATCTCTTAGCTAAACAAATTTTTGTATTATATTGAATTACTACTCGAGCTAAGACTTTAAGACTCTTTGTCTTGGCATTTTGGCATCTCATCTACTAAAGTCCACCACATTAAGTACTCAAGAAATAAAAAAGAAAAAAAAACTCAAAAAATTATAATAAATAAATTTTACTTGTGAGTGAGAAGAAAAAGTGTTTGTTTCAGTAATCACTTCGATTACTCGAGCCTACAAATGAAGACTTAAAAGAGGTTAGGCCAATAGAACCTACTTGATCCTGTTCTAACCATTTTATTAATATAAAGTGTTGATATTTTCCATGAAATTAAAAGTACTTTTTCTTAAATACTTTATTTAATACACGTGCAGGAAAAGTTAAAAATATAAATAAGTTATTTTCATCAATTCAAGATTTTTTTTCCTTCAAGATGCATCACCTATTTCTCAATCTAATTTTTATAGACTTGGTGGCAAACGAAGCTTGAATGTTCAATGCGTTGATGGCACATGTGATGAGCAATTAGCTAAAGACACAACCGACGAACCACTTTGTGGCCACGTAGAGGCAGCGATTAGGGCACCAAACCAAGTGGTCCATTCTAAATTGGTGCACCTATGACTCATCACCTCTCTATTCAGTAACCGCGCATGTGATCCATGCGGTAGAATTTTATGATTTAGACTGAATCCATGCTCAAATAGATTTTTTACATCTTTTTAATAATTATTAAAAAAATATTTATTCGGAACATACATAAATTTAAATTTAAACATGTATTTTTTTAAAGATAATGGTTATGGTGGAGCTGCTCCGTCATAGAGCACTGATGAATACCGTTGGATTATAACAGTAAGTACAAATTTAATATTTACTTTTTTAACCATACGGTTATCAATAATATGCTATTGTGGAACTGTTCTAATATAGTTAAATCCTTTTTTAAAATGTATGAATATCCAAACTCAAAAATTCTTAATAACTTTATTTTAACCCTTTGGTACGGTATTTCATTTTCTCATTAAAAAAAAGAATTTAATTTTTTTAAAAACTTTTTTTTTTCCTCATTGGTTAAGATTGTTGCATAGCTATTTGGCTCGGAGTTGAAATAAATCATTCTCGAGATTTCTGGGCCTGTCAATATGAGGAAAGACAGGCAATAATAGGAGCCTGGGATGAAATTCCACCTCTAAAATTCCAAAAAGAAGACAAGGATATGACTTCCAAGAAAGAAAAAGGAAAATTCAACCCAGCCCCATAATTATTGCTTGTCCTCTGCTTTTTCAATTAATTTATTATTTATTGTTGCTTTTTATTTTATTTTATTTCAGTTCCATCAATCATTCTAAGACGTATTTCAGTTCATAAATTATGTAAATTATCCGTAAATGATGATGATCAATCTGCTACTTGTAGTTATCCAGATCTAAATTTCAGATTTTAAGGGGAAAATAATTCATCTCGAAAAATAAAAAGTAAAAACAGTAAAAGTACCACTAGGGCTTTGATTAGTGATTCGAGCCACTCTCTTATAAATATAAAAAAAATAGTTCGAGCTCCCAGAGATATATTATAAAAGTTTAATTTAAATTTTTTTTTTAAAATTTGAATAAAATCAGTCTTTTTTTATAAATAAAATTAATGTCTATAATTACAAATATCATGAGTAATAATCTCTTAAAAACAAGCAAAAGTACCATTTGATTAAATTTTTTTTTAAGTTAAGGGGGAAATTGAAAAACTTTGTGGCCCTTGAGAGAGTGTGCTTTATTTATGAGCTTGCTTTTTAAACACAGTAATCTGGCAGTTGCAGCAGAACGTGTACTGTGCACTTGGACCATACAATAACATGCTGATCGCATCATTCCCCAACTTTACAAAATTTGACGCAGATTGGAGCAATCCAAAAAGAAAGCTGCTTGCTTTCCAATCAAAAATTACATTATATATGTCAGTACAAATTGTTTTGCTTGTGAATTTGCGACCCATCGATTGATGAGATGGTTGGTTCAGATTGGTCCCAGCTCACCCAATCTTGAAAATGGAAAGGCAATTATTTCATCTTATTTTCAAATCATCAATCATAAAAGCCACACCCTCCATTTACTTGCTTCTACTGCAGTATGGCAAATAATAATTTTTCACTTTCTTCCAAACTTCTAGTGCATGGCCTCGTGGGTTGGTGCAAACACAAGCGAGAGGGTAATTATTTCAATAATCAACTTTAGGTCCTCCAAACCCAATGTTTGAATGGCCAAGGGCTTGTTAGATTTGATCCCCACTTTGCCATTTCGATAATCATATACCAAATTTCAACTATTACAATAAGAGAGTAACTACAGTACAGTATTGGCAGCTATATTCCATTGAATACTTCGAGTCTTAGGCTATATTACCTTCATTCAACTTTTGGAAATCAACGAGAAGAAACTTCCCATTTGCAGCAAAGGTGTGTGCGAGCTCATGTATGAAAGTCCTTGTACCATCTGTAAGGTAGACATGCTCATATGTAAAATATGAAAATAATTTGTCCACCATCCGAATCCTGAAATCTTTTGCTTCTGATGTAAGTCTCCTCCTATAATGAGATTGAGATAGGGCGATGCCATTGGCACAAGCCGAAAGCAAAACCCACTTGAAAAGTCAAAACATAAACCTCGAACTGGACGTGTTAATCTAATTTGGGTTAGTTTGGGCCACTTACAAAAACATTTAGCCCACAAAGCTGGATTGCTGATTTTGCAACTATTTTTAGTCCCTCTGCCTTCTTTTTCTTCCTATTTTTTATTTTGACAAATTCCCTCTTCCTTCAATGCTTCATCGTTCTATAATTATTTTAAAGCATTACAATCTGCTATTGAAATACACTGTAATAAAAAGGAGACTCACAAGCTTATATACCCGTTTAGTTTAATAATAAGACAAAGTTGAGTTTGAAATACGTATCCCATCTTACATAGAACTATCTAATTTGATCATGAGACAAATTAATTATTGAGTCTTATCTGCATCATTTAATTACATAAAATCCCTTACAATAACAAAACTGTGATATGAAGCACCTGAGCAAAATTACCACTAATGCTCCTTGATGAAGCCGATACCTTTGGTACTTGCATAATTAAACAAAAGCCTTTGCTGTATCACTTTAACAGAAAGCTACTGCGTTGTTTTAGGATTTCAGATGCATACAAAGTTTCATTTACAATGAAAATGGTCTTCTCTTAGATGTAAAAGTCAGCTTGCTTAGATTGTGCTTTGAGGTCCTTCAATTTCTTCAATATGTTAGTGAAGTAATCCTGCAAATATTTCTCCAGCGTAATGATATCCTTAGCGTCCACACCGAGAAGATCGAATGTCTCAGACATTGGAACAGAGAATACAGTATCACTTGTAAGAACCTACAAGTTAGCGAGCAAGATATAAGCAATTTCATTTATGTATTCCATGGTATCGACAATGGAAATCCTATTGTAAGTTGTAACTCAACTAGAAAACAGCTGAGTTTCTATACAATCTGAATTCCCATTTCGGATTCTGGGTTTCTTTAAAATTTTCAGTCCATTTTTTCTCCTGTTCATGAAGAAAAAATGAATTCATAATTCAGACTGAACTCTTTATACTGATTACTGTTGTTCATGAGTAGAACGAAATCAATTGGCTCTTAAAGACTCTTTAAGAGCAAGTTAAAGAAATGTAACCAACACTGCACTAAAACAAGTAGAAGAGATAATATCAATAAATTTTACCTCCGAAAATGCCAGTCTATCAGCAACATCATTTGTCCACTCAAAAAACCGTGTAAGCTGCCTAGTAAATCTCAAGACAGACACAGGGACCATGGTAACATTTGCATCTTGACCTGCGAGCCTCTCACACAATGTTATAACCTGAAATTAAGTTGTAAAATCAATTTAATTACAGAAGAGACAAGCACTGACATTTGGAATCGTCCAAAATGCACTCTATCCACATAATGTTGAGAGGCTTCAAGCCGTATTTAACAAGTTCTTATTTACCTCTTGTGTTGTCCATGCCCGAGGACCAGAAAAGGTGAGAGTCCGTCCATTAATTTTCTCATTGCGTAAAGCTACGAATGTCAGTCGCGCTATATCCTAATAGAAAATTTTATTAAAAAGAAAAAGGCTCAGATATAACAAAAGAGTAATAATTAGGCTAAAGCTTTCTTCGTGAGGCTAATCAGGAAAAAAATTTCTGCATATAACCTGAGTGTCCATGTATGCAATTCGAGTTGGTGCATCCGTTCCCCAGACAGACTTCTCTTCTAGTATAGGTACTGCATATTGCCCAATAAGGCCCTGCATATATTACAGCAAGCAACCATGAATCTGGAAGAAAACTTTTGCACACACATGGATACAACAACAACTGACCACTTCATTGTCATCAAGGTTTGGCCTGGAACCATTATCAATGTGTGTCTATGTACAATTTCATGATGATACATGTTACTCAGGTAGCTTGAAGTACACTTACTAAAATCTAATAAATTCATGCTAGATATATTCAAGCAAACCATTAAATCAAGCCAGTAACTAAATTTCAACAGCTAGGCTTAGGTGATATTACTTGCATGAACCCACATAACCGAATAATAACGTGAGGTAGGCCGGAGTCCTGCAGAAACTGCTCTGTGCAATACTTGATCTCCATTAGTGGGACTTCAGGATGCTTGTCACAGTTGTGAATTGAATAAAATACATACTTCTGGATTCCCATTGCTTTGGCGCATTGTATAAGAGCGACTTTTCCTTCCCAGTCTACCTAAACAGAACAGAAAGATTAGATAAAACCCCACAAAGTAATATACAATTACAAATGACCACGAGTTCAATTCACACAAATCTATAAGGGCTAACTACGTGAAAGACCTCTAAATGTTAGGAGTTTCTGTTCTAAAGAGATACATAAATGAGTCAGTTATCACACCAACATGTTCTCCTTTTATACTCATTTCTTATGATGCTAGATCATACATTTCGCTGCACAACCTGTAATGGGTCAGTGTGAAGATGGCAATAGTTGCATTTTACTATTATCAGTGCCGCTATAAAGATACCTCAAACTAGTAGACTTACATGAGATTGAGCAGCACATAGAGTAATAACATGAGCAGCACAATATTTTGCCAGGGAAATTGATTACTGACATGGAAACAAAGAGATTAATTAAACCTTCAACGTAAAACTTACTTTTTTGATAGGCTCTTCTGGACGGCCTGTGGCACAGTCAATGACTGTATGAACACCAACCAATGTTGCAGGTATGGTCTCTGGTTTGCTCAAGTCTGCCTGCTCAAATATGTATACCATTCAATTATTGAAGCTCAGCAAATGTAAATTAAACACAATCCTGCACACCCAACTAAAAATAATAAAAAAATATTTCATGTTATGTATAGATATTTTGCCAAGAAAATGTAAGGAACAATCTAGAGTATATTCAATTGATCAAGAAGAGAGACCAAAGTCATTGGAACCACTTATTAATTCTAAAGTTAAAATGCAAAGCTAGCCACTAAGCTATACAACACAATCATATAAGCAAAATTAGTTCCCTTTCATGTGAAACAAAAACAAATTAGCAAACAAAGAACAAAGTGACATTTACATTGACAACGGTGGCACCCCAATCGCGGAGAAAATCAGCAGGGGCGGGTCTGGGCCTCACAAGGCACCTAACGTCGTAACCTTCATCCAGTGCACGCCTGACTATCTGCCTGCCAAGTGTCCCCGTTGCACCAACAACTAGTATACTCGTGGGTCTCACCGGTGTCCCTGGACTCATATTCACCGCCTGCACAGTACCACTAGTACCACCACCGGCACTACATTTCACCACCATTTGTTGTGTACAAACTTTCCCTTCAGTAATTAATAAAATAAAGAATCATAATTGGAAAGTACCAAATTTGAAATCCCATTAATGAAAGTTAGCACTTATGTTTTTGGTTACCTAAGGAGTTGGCGGAGGGGGAGAGGAGGGGCAGAGGAGTTAAAGTGTGGCACCATGAGAGTGAGCCTTTCATGTGGTGATGGGGATGGGGCTGATGGAGGTTGCCACGTGTCGGTAGCTGAGTCGGCAGCGATCTCAAGGCCATTTGCTTTGCCTTTTCCTCTCTCGATGTGTCTGTGTGGGAGGAGAGGAGGAGAAGAAGGAGGGAGAAATGAGAAGACAGAGAAGAAGACTGTGGGTGGCAGTCTTGCCACGTCGTTCTCTGGAGTGGATTACGGTTTCTGCCACTTGTTATGATTAACTGATAACTACTACCCACTGCCTATTGGCTAACATGCGCTGGGGGCCCTGCTTGCCACCTGTCGTTTTTGTTTGCCAACTTATTGTTTCCAATTTCCTATAAGCAAATGGCAAACCCTATCTTACATGCATGTAAGATACATCTCTCTTACATGAATAGTGCATGTGTGGGACTCACATACTATTCATGTGAGAGGAATGTATCTTATGTAAGATAGAAGGACCCCTAAGCAAATAAGTTTTCTCTTTTCCCCCCCTTTTTTTCTGTTTTTTGTCAACTTATTATTTCCAATTTCCTATAAGTAAATAAGTTCTCTCTTTTTCCCCCCCTTTTTTGTCAATCAAGGGTGAAACAATGAGTTTAAAAACTGAAGTCATTTCTTTTCCAAAAAAAAAACTCAAAGTCATTTAATAATTTCAATCTCGCTCGAAAGTCATCTTATCATCACCAACGGTGAAATCTGTTCCAAATAATTATGGTAAAAGAATATATACCCTTTTGAACCCACAAAATTAAGAAAAGAAGGTGAGTAACCAAAATCTTGCTTCATAGCTTTATATTGCAACTGCGTCAAGATTTGATCATATTGCATAAAAATGCTACATTTGACACCTCCTATATATATATATATATGACCTTCTCTCCCTCTCTTATTCTGTACCAATCCGGCCTTACGGCAAGATTCAATAAACAGGTGAAAAAAATTTAAATTTAAATACGAAATTAAGAGCTATAACTTCAACTACAACTATCTACATTTCAACATATAGTAAGGTTTCACACGCCAATATCAATATGCGGTAGGCGATGATCCTCAAGGTCCGATTGTTGCTGCCAGACACAATATTCTGATGCTGAAACTGCTCTACCGCCAAGATTTTCATATACAGAATGCTTTCCTGTAAATATATTTACAGTCCAAGAAGCTAATGCCAAAGAGCCCCAAAATTTTGGTGAAGATTCGGTTAGCAATTGCAGGAGCATTGTTGTCAGTGAAAATTGTGATCTCCTTAAATTAGTCCTAAAAGTATCCTTCCATTTCTGGTTTAAGTGATAAACTGTTATCCGAAGATGTTTCAGTATGCTACTTTTTAGCTTGAAGTGTATATCCATTGTCAATGTAATCCATATCTGACCAATCAAGGTCATTGTCATTCAAATGGTCTTCAGCCTCAGAACCATGGGTATCGACCTTCCTATGATTGCCTAGAGTTTGATTTTGGGGAGTCAGAAGTTCCCTTGCCTTTGCTTCGGAATCCTCACATATGCAGGCTGCTGGGTTTTCGTGAAACTCGCCCCTGCCTGGTTTTACCTCATTTGGTTCTCCCATGAAACCAATCTGATTGGTTCGAACCTTCGAGGCAAATTCTTCCCATGTCATGTTATTTCTGTCCACGAACAATTTATATAGTTTTTTTGCGTTTGGACGGATTGTTGGTTTATGCCCAAAGTATCTCCTGCAGTAGACAAAATAAGTTTAAACAAAACTAGAAACAACTAGAATAGATCTAGAAACAATTACAACAAAAGGACAACCAGTCACCAACTGTTCGTGGAAAACAAGAGACTGAACCACAATCTTGAAAAGGCATAACATGAAAGAAACAACAAAATTATAGAGCATACCTTCGTCCAGCTAAAATTCTAGCCATGTTACCATTGTTGTTGGTGACAAAAACATCACTTTCATCGCAAACAATGAAGTCGAGTGCAGCCATGCGGGCAGAAAATGATGAAAATGGTTCCAACTCATACTTGCTGGCTAATGTCTCTTTTGAATGCAAATTTGGAAAGAGTGCTTTCAGCGGTGCCAGCGTCTCTCTACCTCCATACACTTCACCCGACGCAATGTACAAGTGAACATCACTTCCAAATCCCAGTGCTCTCAGCATAAGACCAACTTCCTCTGGAGTGAGTGGACATCTTCCATGCCTCCGTACCTTGTCTGGGTTGCTTGCCTGCAGTCATGCAATAAAAAATAAACATGTCAAACCAGGAGTCCGGTAAATAGAAGGCATGCCGTTTTCACGAGAATTGAGTGGATTCACATGTAAACTTTTCCACCGCTTGCGAAGTGCACCCAAAACTGTCCTTTCTTCGTCGCCTCCACCATAATAGCATCCCGAGAAAGCAAGCATATCAGGTTCAAATCTATGACATGACATGACATAACTTGGATCAATTGGTAGACTTATGAATGCAAGTGTAACTTAACTGGTTTTTAAATCCCAGTTTTGTTGACTATTATAAAAATGAAAACGGACAGTATATAGAAGAAAATAAACCTTACCTCAAGTGCAAAGCTATGAAATGCTTTGTTTTCAACCTCATCCTCTCAACCAACATTTTACCTATATGACGAATTGGATCTGTGAATTTTAAAGCATGGTAGTTAACCCTACATCTTAGCTTTTGCAAGTCTGTATCCAATTTATTCGCAAGTCGGTAATCAAACTTGGTGAGTTGAATAGCCTGCAATACAAAAGAATGGCAAGGAACTGTCAGCTCTTGAATGAACAAAAATATCACAGGCTTATCTTGAGCCAAATAATGCTCTCAAGAAAAATCAGCAACGAATATCCTCAAGAATAACAACCTTTATATACTTTTCCCTTAATTTGCTAGCATTTATATGATTTACCTTGTGTTCTAGCACTGACAAATTGCATGCACATATTTGACTGAGCAACTTAAATGAAATGATAATTTAAAACCTGAACTCTCTAGAAGCAAAGCCAATAAATTTGATTGACTGGTTGCATGAGCTTACATGCTTCTTATTAAGAATAGGCAAAACATGACTCTCATAGAATTTTGGAGAGCACTTCCGCGGGACACGCATGTTATGTGGATTCAAAACTTTCCCTTTCTTTTTAGGAAGCTGTTTGATGATTTCAATATCTCTTGAGAGAGATGATATGAACCAATCGACATCGAAAATTTCCTCAAAATCACTGCACCAGACATCACATTGCGTATCATTAATTCAGAATTTGCAATCCTGCATCTTAGGAATCATCATGATAAAGGTGATTTAACCATGAATATGACAGCAGACCTGCTATCCTTCCAATATGATTTCTGATCCAGCTTAGGAACAACGAGAGTCGCATTCAAAATATAAGCTGCAACAACAGCATCAGTAATCTGCAGCCAAAAATGTGCAACACATTTTGCATTATAACCAACATTTCCACCCTCCACACATAATAATATGATCATGGGTTTTCTAGATCTATGCAATTATTCAACATCCTGACAAATTCCAGTCAGCATCAGACCTATAACAAAATCAAAGAATATATGCGTAGACCAACAACTAATATCACAACAAATAAGTTGGCATATATCACACCAATAATGATGACTTGGATATTGCAGTAGATTACATGACACAAGCAATAAACTTCAGCCATAAAAACTACATTCAATATATATATATATATATATATATATGTATGTATGTACAGAGCATTCAATTGAAAAGGCCATTTAGGAATTAATGCACTCTCACACATCTAGTGTTATGAGTTATGTAAAAAAAAAACACTAAAACTCATAAGAATACTTTAAATTTTCTTCACAAAAGCATATAATGAAAGAAAACAACAGAAGTTAGTATACTAAGTTTCATTGGTTGCAGGGGGAAAAAGAAAAATTAAGAATAACATAAACCTCATTTCAATCAATGATTTTATTCCCTGTTCCTCAACCGCAATTCTCTTTTAAAAATTTTTAATAAAATATATATAAATATATATATATATTACCCCTGTTCTTTGTTGATTCAGTCCTCCGCTGGTGGCAATCAGCAAATATCGATTAGGATGCGTTTTGACTTGGGCAGCTACAAAATATTCAAAGCTGAATGAGACTTCAAAAACAGCTGATGATAAATAAAAATAAAATACTTTCTATCATCACACATCATCGACAGAGTAGCAACGTTCGATTTAAATAATAAATCGAAGAAGATTTTACACAAAATCTATTTTGATTTCATTAATCCATAAAAAATATATAACATCTAAAAAAACAAAATTCTAGTTCATAATTACGATGAAACTTATCGCTTGGAGCGCTGCAGCCGTAGTAGAATTTCGATTCCTTTGACCCCCACAAATCTCCAAGTAAGGTCCCTTCATTTTCCTAAAGAAGAAAAAACAATAAAATTATAGAATAATAAATATTCCAATTAAAACTAAACTTTAGCGGGAAAAAAAAAAAAAACACCAACAAAAAATTTAGAGGTACCGGAACTCGAAACGCAGTGTTTGTTTTAAAATTCGAATCCACCGCAAACTAAACACCGGGAAACAAACAAATAAATCAAAAACGGCAACACATTAACAAAACACGAACTGGAAAATAACGAGAAACGTTAAAATAGGAGCATAGGGAGTGAGAGTGTGTACGGACAGATGAATGGTGGCGGCGGAGGAGGAAGCGGTGCCTGGTGACTGGCGGAGGAGAAGAAAGGAGAGAGAAAGCGACGAAGAAGAGGAGGATACAACCGGAAATTGCGAAGATAAATGGAAACAGCTGTCGCCGGCGACGGAGAAGGAATATCACGTCACAAAGAGCGACGGCCACGCGGTCGCTACATGTGTTGATGCTGCTGTCCCGTTTTCTCTTCTTCATAGCACTGTAGTTGCTTTTGCAAACAGCCACCGTGATCGAAATTTTTTAAAGTGTTTTAAATAAACAATGTGAATTTGTTTTTCGAAAGGAATGGCAGAACTCAGCAGCAACAACAATTGAAAGAAAAAAAAAAAAAAAAAAGAAGGAAGAAGAGAAATGTTGCTGGTGTTGTTATCGTCGTATTGTTGTATGCAAACACAAGAATCTAAAAGCTCGGCATTGAACCAATCGCGCGAAAATATTGCGGGCCGTCTCTTGTGTGTGAGTGCTCGGACCAGAAATTACTAAATTGAACGTAACTGAGCAAGTAGATTGCTGACACGTGTGATTGCAGGAGTGATCGGGTGCCACTCGATTTGAGTACTGCGTGGAGATGTTATCCAATGAGTTAATATTAGAAGTAATTTGGGCGTCAAAAACAACTTGTTGAATCATGGTTCATGATTCAAGCCGTTTAAGGAATAACATATAAGCTACGGTGTGAGTACTCACACACAAACGCTTTCAGGTCCTCATTTCTTTCCGGCAAGTCTTTTCACGTGGATCTCACGTGCTGACTCTGCTTTGTCCTTCTCAATCCTTTTAACTCTCATCAGAAACAAACAATTCCACTCTTCCAAACAGCGCGTGCGTTATTCCACCAAACCAAGAAAGAGACCGGCCCGGGTGAAGCGAAGCCGACTGGGGTCGGCATAGCAATAGCTAAAACTCTTTTCTCACGTGATCTGAAGCGCGTGGGGAAGAGTTGTAATCACCCAATCCATTGTCGTTTGGGAGTTGGTAATAACGCTGAGGATGTGATTTAAGTGAACGCTTTTGTCTGGCATCGTCTTTTAGATCTCAGAATCTCGTGGTGTTTTTGCTTGTGGGTTGTGTAACGGATCATCTAGCGATAAGATTGTAATTATCTCACGAATTAAGGGTATAGATAGCCATTTCCTGAATTTGAATGTGGTAATGGATGTTTATCATCCATCCCTCTATCCATTAATCGTTCTTACACCCATGAATCCTCAAAAGTTGAGAGTGCTTTCGGATTTTGATGACAATTTTTCTTATTTTTCTTATAAAATGTATATATATCCATATTGAAAATTTGCAATCCCTAGTTAAAATAATTTAATTAAACTAAAAAAAATTAATCTTTGAAAGATCGGCAATTTCATAGAATTCATTTTACCACATCAATCTATAATAGATTATTAATACCTCAGATGTCAGACGAAGAATTTATAATATTTAAGGTACATATAACATTTTAATATATAAATAGGTTTGTGTTAATTTCAATAATATATTTTTTTAAACGTTTTAATATCATAGATGAAATGGGTGTTAAAATTTTACTAGGAGAGACCAAGTTGGGTGGGGGGAAGAAATTACAAGAGGTAAAAACGTCATCTCTTTTTATTTATTTTTAAAAATATGGCCGGCCTTTTTAATTCGTCCACGTTTTATTTATGAAAAGATTCAAATGTGTAAGCTTTTAGTTTACTGATGAGCCATCTAATCAAAATCAACGCAACAAATTAACAACTAAGCTCTTTTTAAGTAACCGTTTGTTGATTTAAAAAAAAAGAAAAAGAAAAGACAGAGATAGATTTTCGGGATCTTATCTTTGTTAAGTATTGCTATAAAAGGCTTGAGTTGTGAGCTTTTGATCAAGATCCAAGGGCCACAATGTGGTCAAAGATTATTTAACTATCTACCAAAATCATAATTTAGGCAATGATTCCTTAATTAGCTATGGGATTGGTGTTAATTAGGTGAACAATTGTAGTGATTAGTTGATAACAAAATATAATAAATCACCATACACCTAACCCTTATTAAAAAAAATTTGGTAGTTGTTTAAAGGGTTTGTTCTTGTGTCATTGTGTGATAAAAAATATTATATATATATATATATATATATATATATATATATATATATATTGTTGGGTGATTTAGTATAAGATTTCTAAGTATCCAACCTAAAAAACTAGCCTTTTAGGTGGAGTGACTTACCACCTTATAAACCCAAGCATCTTCCCTTTACAGCTTTACTAGTCAATGTGGGACATAACTCAACGTATATAGATGTCAATTGTTAATTAAAGACAGCTTATTATGGAAATTATCTGGGCATGTTAAGGAAACTGTTGTTGTAAATGTAAGATGTTGAAAGCCACGTGAATGCTGTCATATGTTGTGTGCTGTTACTCGGGAAATTGAATGTTACTTACCATTTAAGATAATCAAATCTACCGGTTTATGAGACTTCGTTCTTATTTAGGAATATGGAAAAGGTTATCTGGTTATGAAGGCAACTAAGCACGGCCACAACCAAGGGAGACATTAGTGGATAATTTAGTTCAAAACATAAATGAAATGGGTAGTTGGTTTTCCAAGGATAATTCCAAAAAATTAAAAAATCAACAGAGATATTTTCTTTTTTTTTTTTTTAAAAAAAAGCACTTGCTGAGAAAAGCGATTCTTCAGGAAGTGCTTTTCTTTTTTCCATGCGAGTTGGATTTTTGGCACCCTCGGTTAATCCAATCACATCAACCCCTATTCTATTGAGATTATATTAGGTGGAGTTTTTGTGATTCGTTTGCTGTTTTGATAGTTGTTTGACAGTGCAGAGCTTGGAAATATATGTTTCCTATATTCCATGCTTTTTTTGAAGAAATGGAAATGTAAGTATAATAAAGAAATTCCAATAATTACAGCTTCCACTTAATTTATCCATATAGCAGGAACATAAGCAAGTTAGTTAGCCTCTGGATTGTACTCAGATTGTATAAACAATAAGGGAAATATAGATAACATTCATAGCAAGACATTAAGAATGCCAAAAAAAAAAAAAAAATTAATAATCATAGCTGATCGTTTTTTTTTTTGTGTTCATTTTAATTATCTTTTATATATGGACAGGAGAACAAAAAAAATTTATTAAACATTTGCTTAAAGTAATTGAGGCTCATGTTCTTGGTGTTTGTTTTTTTTTTTCCAATTGATATGACTAGCTAATACAGTCCATTAAGAAGAAAAATAATGATGCTGATAATGAGATTGATTATAACATTTAAACTAAACCGATTTCGGATTTTCTCATTTTAGAATTGGAAGTTCTACCAAAAGACCCCTAAGAATTTAATTCAATTCAATTCAATTAATAATAAAATGAGGTAACCATGAAAACGAAATTGTATTATTCACTAATTACTAGTCTATTATTATTTTCATCACTTGCTACACGAACAACATTGTGTAAAAAAAAAAAAAAAAATACATTGTATATGTTTTGAAAATCTACGATCCATGGGTTTAAATAAAACATTTTTATTTTTTTTGGGGACCGAACATATACCCCGTCAGATCAATGTTTCTGCCAAAAAAAAAAAGAATGAAAAATTATGAAAATCGAGAGATTTAACCATGAAAATGGTGTTTTTTTTTTTTAATACTAATTAGACATCAGATTACTGCATTACACAGATATTTACAACTGTTATTATAGCAGATATATTACACTGATATTTACAATCAGATATACATGATTGAGACTTACATTATTACATTGAATTCTGTGAAGTATATGCCCAGACAAATAACCTCTCACAGAGGAAAGATGTTCATACTCCACTCACATTTCACAAGAGAGAAGGATTTTTAAATATTAAGAATATTTAACCCCTACAATATTTTTGTGGGGGTTTGAACCGCTGCCCTCACAAGCAGCAGCCCACCACTTTGATCAAGGCCGAAGTGGCGACAATGAAAATGGTGTTTATTCCGAGAAAATGGTATTTTCCGTTTTAAGTGTGGGTATAATTGAAAAAATGGGATTTCAATTTTCAAAAATATTTTGGAGGGTGCCAAATATTCTTGGGACTAATGGCCCATGACTATTGATTGTTGATGGAATGTCTTTGAGACAGAACCCAATCTTTATTGGATCTGCAGGTTCCTTTTTAGCAAAGCCCGTTGGCCGTGTCCTCACAAGAATATTCTCGTTTAATTTCGATAAAATTTTGAGGAATAAAGAATGTTTTATACAAGTTGGTGATAGAGTTTAGCAATTTTAAATAAATCAACAGAATAATTTATTTCACAGACGAGAGATTTAATCTTATTTTAACCATTTTTTTTTTTTTTACAGAAAAGAGGTAAAAAAAAAAAAAATTCCTATAGAAATTAAAAATTTAAACTAATGTCCTCGACAAAGCACCTAACCTACCATTGACAATAAGCTTAATATAGCAAATAGCATGGTGAAGAATGAGCACGTTGTTGACCAACATTAATGCTAATGATTCCTTGTGTTGGCCAACCCCATCCAGAAATTATTAGTCGCGAATCAAATGTGGCCTACTGTCTTATGTTTGGGCTCATTCTATTAGATGCCATCATTTCTCCATAAAAGTATACTAAAAATAATTTCGATTGACCCTTGTCTATTTAACTTTCGAGAGATGATTTAATTTCTAGTCATATTACGCTCATAAAATTAAGGGGGAAAGAAATATAAATAAAATTGGGCACGATACGCTAGTAAGATGATAACCTGTCTTCTTATTAATTTTAAATTTTTCAAGTACATATAGGTATATTTCAACTATAAAAGAGTTATTTTAGTTAGGTCTTGGTAGTAGATTTCTAATGGTAGTATTGAAACAATTGTGATGTAATATTAAAAGAAAATTGAATTTTATTTAAGAATTTTAATCAGTAATTATAAAATACAATCTAATTTTGGAAGGAAATTCTAATTTTATAGAATTATAAAAAAAAAGATTTGTTCTACAAGCTTCAGTGCTCCATTGAGTGGCGTGAAGGGGATGTTAATATAGTATTCAATTAATTACCCGACCACAAAAATAATATTTAAAAAAGAAAAAAATGAAACCGTTCAGGTTAGCTTCTGAAATCGAATACAATCAGTGAATACTTAGCAAAGGTGAAGGTGAGGCTCCAGCCGAGGGAATCAATTGAGGATGAGGAGTCCAGGCCAGCTGAAATCGTCAAGCTCCGAATTGGACTTGGACCGACCCAACATCGAAGACTATCTCCCTTCCGGATCCTCCATTCAAGAGCCTCTCGGCAAGCTTCGCTTGTACGTATTCCTTCCTATTCCTCCTACACCAATATTTTTTTTTTAAAATTTTATTTGTTTTTGGTCTCTCTTTGTAAACCGAACATAGCTTAATGAAGGGCTTTGTTTTGATCTTATTTTATATTTTGTAGGCGTGATTTGCTTGACATTTCGCCTACGCTTACTGAGGCTGCTGGTGCCATTGTCGATGTGAGTCTGCTTTTTGGAGTCTTAAGTCTCTCTGTTTGTTTCTCCCGGAAAATCCATTTCAAATTTGTAGAGAATTACCAGTGCTTTTTCGACAAGTGCTTATTGTAGCATCCACTGTATGCTGAATACTCACAAAAATACATTGTATATGTTTTGCTATTGTTAAAAGTTGTAACCTTGATTATGCTTAACATTGTTACACTTAATAAAAAGCTGTAATCTTTATTCATGGTTATGATTTTATAAGTTTAATGGATGAATAGGATTCATTTACGCGGTGTTTCAAGTCCAATCAACCAGAGCCTTGGAACTGGAATATATATTTGTTTCCTCTGTGGTGTTTTGGTGTGGTCTTTCGTTACTTCATTCTTTTCCCTCTCAGGTTAGCTGGAAATTTATACTTGTTATGTTAATGTTTTTGTTGGGTATTGCTCTTCTAGCTGTCTGATGAGTAATGATCGAATTCGCAGGGTTATAGTATTGACGATAGGATGGATAATATTCCTTTCGTCCTTCATTCCTGTGCATTCTCTGCTGAAAGGACATGATAAGTTGAGGAAAAAGCTAGAGGTTTGAGTTTTTATTGTTTTTAGTAATTGGGTTTACCGTTCTTTATAATTATGCATGTAGGCTTTGGTATGACATGCTCATATTAGAAGAAGCTTCTAGTCACGTAAAGAAATTTTTTTTACTTTGCGACCCGATGTAGGAGGAATGATAAAAATTTGCTTATGGTGACTCCGAAATAGACGCAGGATATCTAGGAGCCCTCATGATGATGTTTGTGTTATAGCACAGGGAAACATATGCTACCAACATCTTACGTTGAGACTCCATCTTATCAAAAGTCTCGCAGGATTTTTCTCCTTCCTACTGGATCTTGAATTTTAAAGAAGAGAATTTGGAGTAGGCACATGCTCAATTGATTAATAGGGCCAAGGCTAGAGGCATTTGCAGTGAGTAGGCAATCAATCCGGTCCATGTTGTAGGATTTGATGTTTTGATATCATTTTATAATGTTGTTAACCTGCTTTTCTGTTACTTGTATTTTGTTGGGCTGGACTGGTAATACTGTGGCAGTAAGAGAGGCATATGCTAAATTTTGTTGTGCTCCATACTATACATTGGATGAAGGATGTTAACGTATTAATAATCATTGTTTTGCTTTTTGCATTTTCTAATTGATAACTTCTTCTTACATGTTGCACTTAAACTCATTTCCTGTCGCTGATTGTCTCTCTAGAGGTGTTTGGTGGAGTTAATTTGCAGTTTCTTTGTTGCTTCATGGACTGGAGTTGTCAAGTACCATGGGCCAAGGCCGAGCATGCGGCCTAAGCAGGTTAATCGGGCTATATGTTGGTTCTCTTATAATTAGACTTGATTCTTCATTCATTTAATTTTATTTTTGTTCTGACTTTGTAATCAATAGAGCCCATAGGGTTGGATATTCATCTGAAATTTCCTTTTTCTGGTTGAACAGGTTTTTGTGGCCAATCATACTTCCATGATAGACTTTATCATCTTAGAGCAGATGACTGCATTTGCTGTTATTATGCAAAAGCATCCTGGATGGGTTGGTAAGCAATTAGGCTTATTACATTTATGGAATTTAGAGCTGCAATGTACCTAATGGAATGGATGCAATTAAATTATTGATTGATTTTGGTGTAGGACTACTTCAAAGTACTATATTAGAGAGTGTAGGATGTATTTGGTTCAATCGTTCAGAGGCAAAGGATCGTGAAATTGTAGCAAGGAAGTAAGTCAAAATATGAAATTGCCTGATAGAAGAATATTACAAGAAGATTGAGCATGTCTTAATAATCGGAGTTTGAATTATTCAGGTTAAGGGACCATGTGCAGGGTACCGACAATAATCCTCTTCTCATATTTCCCGAAGGGACATGCGTAAATAATCATTACACCGTTATGTTCAAGAAGGTATCACCAATTACGTTTTGGTGCAGGATTTTTGAGCTTATTATACCCATTGGTTCTTGATACTTATTATTATTTCACTTGATGGTAATTAGGGTGCTTTTGAACTCGGATGCACTGTTTGCCCAGTAGCAATCAAGTACAACAAAATTTTTGTTGACGCTTTTTGGAACAGTCGGAAGTAAGGAGCTACTTTTAGTTTTTTTACCTTTATTTTTTATTCCTGAAAATACTCCACATGAACCCTCTCTTCTTATTTGAGGTGGCAAAAACCATCTGATGCATGTAATTGTGCACAAGGTTTTGTTGAAATGGATAACAAACATTTGATGTGTTATTTTTGGAAACTGGCAATTGCTTAAGAATTTTGTATACCGAGTCTTGACCCTTGCCATTATGTGAAATGTCTTGGCATACTGTTGATGTTACCATCTAGGAAATTCTGACTGATTGTCTCATTTGCAGGCAGTCTTTCACAATGCATCTGCTGCAGCTTATGACATCCTGGGCTGTTGTTTGTGACGTATGGTACTTAGAACCCCAAACCCTCAGGCCTGGAGAGACAGCCATTGAGTTTGCTGAGAGGTAAATTATCTGTTTTCTGAAATCACTAAGTGATGGCAACTATCATCTACTTCTTTTTACAAATACGAAATACATCGCATAGAGCAAAAATGAATACAATTCGTAGGTAAATTTCTCTGGTTCCATTTTAATGCTTTTTTGCAGGGTCAGGGACATAATATCTGTTCGGGCAGGTCTTAAAAAAGTGCCTTGGGATGGATATCTAAAGTATTCTCGTCCCAGCCCAAAGCATAGAGAGCGGAAGTAAGTCAAATACCTTTAATTTCCTTCCTATTGTTCCTGGTGTAAACAAAACCTAAATTTTGTCGGAGCCTTATTATTTATTTTATTTTGTCTTTGTTAGTAGTGATTGGTTAAATCCACCATTGCTTACTTTCCTCTATTCGACCACATAGAACGTAGAAGTTTTGTTATAAATCTGTGGATCTGACTTGCTCTGGCACATATTCAGGATGCCTGAAATCACTTTCTACTTCCCATCTTGACTATGAATTAAATTGCTTATAAACCAACCCCATTTTTATATTTTTGCTTGCTGAACTGGTTTCTAATACTGATAAAATAGGTCTCTTTAAGCTCATTGGTCATTTTGTACTTGCAGGCAACAAAGCTTTGCTGAATCAGTGCTTCGGCGCCTGGATGAGAAGTGATACGTGTTTTTGGTGTTATTATTGTTTGTTATATTTAACCAAGTACAGAATCAAGTACATAATCATGGTTATGCTCTTGATTTCCTTTAATTAAATGCAGTTTTTGATAATGATAAAGCTTAGGTTTGATGGGCCTACTTCCAATTTTGTTAGAACTTTTTGCTTGTTCATAAGCATTTTGTACTTGCAGGCAACAAAGCTTTGCTGAATCAGTGCTTCGGCGCCTGGATGAGAAGTGACACATGTTTTTGGTGTTATTATTGTTTGTTATATTTAACCAAGTACAGAATCATGGTTATGCTCTTGATTTCCTTTAATTAAGTGCAGTTTTTGATAATGATAAAGCTTAGGCTGGATGGGCCTACTTCCAATTTTGTTAGAACTTTTTGCTTGTTCATATGCATAATCCCTTTCAGAATAGTTCTTCAAGTCGACGTTTATTTATGCTTAGAACATGGTATGAATTTTGACTAGTTCATCATGGCTTGACTTTTAAGGACAAAGTCAAATTCGCATTTGCTTTCTCTTCATGTCAATTGACATACTCCAGTTGTTTTATTTTCAAGTTTTGAATCCTGCTCATGCATACTACTAGATCCTGGTTCTCAGTACTTAATGTTAGAAGGGTAAGTGGATGCAAGTCATATGAAATTTCTTTTTGAGTTTTGAGATTTGAGAAGAAAATAATGGTTTGGATGACTTTTGGGATCCGTCATTGTCAAATTGATTGCCAAATTTTTTAATGTATTGAAATTTAAATGGTGTAAGACCATAGACTGGAGCATCTCCACATTGCTTCTATGAATTAAATAAACCATTGACTCGGCCAAGCGATAATGACTTGCCCACTTGAACGGGGCAATACTTTTTTCCAAGCCAAACGAGAAAAAGTTATCGTTAAGTGTTCAAATGCTCTACGCCAAAGCAAATAAGTTAAATGGTATACAGCTTTTAGGTCTGTCTATTGAAATGGCTCCAAGCCTTCAATTTTATCTCTCTAACTTCATTGCCAACAGTATGTCCTAGATGTGATGAAAAAAAAATTGAATATATAATAAAATATGAAAATTTTTAAGTGTAATATTTGTTGGGTTGTATAAAAATTATTGGTCATGTTTGGCGCATTACGTATTAAAATGATACCATGATGGATGGACTCAAATACAATTCTCCAATGATTTCAGTCTGGTCACATTCACACAAAGCCCCTTATTATAATATCTTTATCCACAACACGAGAAAGCACAATAGCACATACTTGTTTTTTTTCATATGTATATATGTATATATATGTCTGTATATTAAATTATTTTCTTGGGTAAAATTGGGATATACAAATACCGGTATTAACATAGGATGACTAAAAGTCAGCATATTCTTTGTGGGAACCAATTTTTGACACAAGCAGACGAGTTTAGTTCATACACCCACTAGCGTCTACATTTGGTACACCTTAATAACTTTGGTAGAGATCAACTAAATGATAAACTATATTTGAGCATGTCCGTTGGATTTTATATGTATATATATATATATATATATATATGAGTAATGATACAGCCACAAATTCTTATACAAATTTATTTTGTACAAACTGATGTGTCATGATAAGATTGGTTAAATTAAATATCACTTGGCCCACATGATTTGTTTTTATTAATTTATATTTTCATTCAACCAATGAATTAATGTCACGTCAGTTTGTACAAAATAAATTTGTACAAGAGTTTGTGACTGTATCATTACTCTATATATATATATATATATATATATATATATATATATATATATATATATATATATATATATATGTTGCTCATTCTAAGGTAAATGAATTAATGTACTATAAAAACCGTGTGATTGCCACCAACTCTTGAAGAAATGACCCCCGTGGGAAGGACAAGGCAAAACAGAAAGTAAGTCCTCACGCTCACACTACACAAAAGAAAAGAGAAGACTGAAGACCACCCATGTGATGCGAATCAACAAACCAAAGCCAAGGCTGTTCAAACTTCAGACTTCCAACTTCAAAAGTCTCCTCTCCTCCTCAGCACAAGAGGAAGAGCAAGACAGCAGAGGACAGCCCCATTACCAGTGCATATATAACAAGAAACTACTCACAACTTCACAAAGAAAAGTTAACAAGATGGGTAATTTTCAGCTGAAACTGGTGTTACTCCTCTTCACCGTCTGTGCAGCACTGAGCACACTATCAACAGCGCAAGACTTCAAGTGTAGCACCCAGACAGCAGCAAGATGCCAAGCTCTAGTAGGGTACCTGCCGCCCAACAAAACTACCATTTCGGAGATTCAATCACTGTTCACCGTCAAGAACCTGCGCAGCATCCTCGGCGCCAATAATTTCCCACCCGGCACCCCTCGCAACTTCTCTGTACCAGCCCAGAAGCCCATCAAAGTCCCCATCCACTGCATCTGCTCTAACGGCACTGGTGCTTTCCTCTTTCCTCTCTCTCTCTCCTCAGATGACACCCCCCCTCCTCCCCCAAAAAAAAACCAAAAAAAAGAAATTGATAAATCTTTTAATTTTAATTTTAATTTAATTTCACATGACTACTGACAGTCTGGCATGACGGCTCGACTTGTTTCTATCATCTCTTCCGTTTCCAGCTCACATTTTACGTGGACGCTTTTATACATGACATTGACATGTCATCTGTATTTTAATTGACTACCCATTATTATATTATAGGAGGACAAAACTATCTTATGTTCATATTATGCTGAAACCTTTGCAGATTTTGTTCATACATGAAAACTCAATTGCTTTTCTACCGCGTTAACGTGTTCAAACTCATAACATTTTGTACTAATCTTAGGAGATTTTACTAATTAAACTAACTAGCATTTATGTGTTACATTTTTCAACTGTTGTTCGATGCATTCGCGAACTTCATGTCTTGATTTACAATGTTCAATGCAAAATAATGATATGACAAATGTAACGGTAAATTTGTGATCGTTAATGAAGAACTTAGCGACCCTATTTCACAATTTTTTATAAAGATTTTAAGTATTATGAATTTACTTCTTCCAACTTGGTTTCCAGTAAAGCATTTCTATCATTATAAGTTTGTAATATACATTAACTGCTTCTAATAATTTTTTTTTTCAAAATTGTATCTTTCCAAATTTAGTGAAAAATCATAGGAATCTTTTTTTTTTTTTTTTTTTTAATTTTGCTGAAATGGATCTTGAGTTTGGCTAATTTTTTGAGCAAAAACCAAACCATTTTATTTTATTTTAATTTTTTTTTTCAATTTTTACAGGGGTGTCCGACAAAGTGCCAGTGTACACGGTAAAGAAAGATGATGGCTTAGACTTTATAGCAAGAACAATTTTCGGACAATTGCTGAAGTACCAGAAAATTGTGGAGGCTAATAATATTAGCAACCCAGATTTGATCCAAATTGGCCAAAATTTGACAATTCCATTGCCCTGTAGCTGTGATGATGTTGATAATGCCAAGGTGGTTCACTATGCACATGTGGTGGAAGAGGGGAGCTCGTTTGAGTTAATTGCTCAGAAGTTTGGAACCGATAGAGATACTTTGATGAAACTTAATGGCATTCATGATGATAGTAAGCTTATTGCCGGCGAACCACTTGATGTTCCTCTTAAAGGTACTCTTCTTCAGCCTTTTGTTTTGTATTAATTTTCTTTATTTTTCTTTGGAAAAATGTAAATACCTGAGGGCATTTTTTTAATGGTTTATTAGGTTTTTTTTTTTTCCTTTAAGGTTATATTGTCAAGTACTTTCTACTTTTGGAAATGTGTACTTTAAAGGGAAGTGATTCCAAGTAAAATGGTTCCTATGGAACTAATATTTTTGCACATATAAGGTGGTATTATTTGGATATTTTATATCTTTACCGCTGGTAGTCTTGTGCATCTTTTGGATATCTTTATATTTGGGAACATAAATGACCGATTTTAGAGGGTCCTCGGCAGCATTTGACATCGGTTATTGTACAGCTTGTCCCACTAAATTATTAAGCTGCATGTTGCTCCTATGTAGCTTGGCTTGCCGACACCCTTAAGTTTTCATATAATGAGCAATTTTAATACAATAGGCCGGTCTTAACCAGTTACAACTGGTAGCTTGCTAAGGACTATCTTGTTTAATAGGTTACAGTATGGTCTAAATTTGGGCTGAATGCCTGAAATGCATCAAATTGTTGCGCCAATTGATTAGGGAAAGTGCGGAAAGGTTGTCACTGTTACTAGGTTGGGTGCTTGTTTTCTGAATTATATTAGGTGGTTATTTGTTCAGCTCCAATCCTGGTGATGTTTTATCTTTTCACTCCTGGTTTCCAGTTCTCTCTCTTCAGTTGTCCAGGGCTGACTTAAATTCTGTGCCTTCTGTGAAACATGACCTCCTAGAACAAGTATTTCTAGTTAGCAAAAACAGAATGTGAGTTAAGCAGTCAATATATTCAAGCTTCGGGTTACAAGTTAGACAGAATATGGATGTATTATGGCTCATATGGTCTCTGTACGGGTGTTCTTCCATAACTTAGTGATCTGATGATGTTTTAATGCTTATATTCAGCTTGCAACTCATCGATAAAAGCTGACTCATTCGACAACTATTTACGTGTTGCTAATGGCACTTATACATTCACTGCCAACAGCTGTGTGAAGTGCCAGTGTGATGCCACAAACAACTGGACGTAAGTGTTTTACATAATAGCTCGTTATGTTTAAATTTTCTCTTGCCTTTTAATTAATGATTTCTCAAGGATTTTCTTTTCTGTAAACTTTTCTTGCTTGGTCAGATTACAATGCAAGCCTTCCCAATTTCAACCATCATCACCCAACTCCAGGTGGAAAACATGCCCGTCTATGCTGTGTGGAGATTCAGAATCTTTATCCATTGGCAATACTACCACTTCAAATAATTGCAATCGGACAACTTGCGAATATGCTGGTTATAATAACCTGTCCATCCTCACAACACTGAACTCTTTATCCACTTGCCCAAGTAAGTTTAAATTATCATCACATCCATTGTTTTGTCTAAATGCCCTCCAAATCTATGTTCTGATTGTCTCATTGCATTGGAATACCATTCTCTCATTGCAAGTGCATTGGCATTTCATTTAACAAAGGTTTTAGATTTTGCATGGAATATTTTGTGCGATGAACCCACTGAAAAGCTCCTATATGTTCAAAATTATTCCATCACTAGTTCTCCTTGAAAAGGCCGAGAACCAATGCCACGTAGCTCTGTACCTTTTAACCTCAACTTTCATTTAGTTGCCAATTTGTGCAATTGACTGTGTAATCTATCATGTGAAGTTTTTGCCTATTGAAATATTTTATCATTGACTTTAAACTCGTATGTTTTTTCCATTGTTGACAAACAGGTCCTAGTAATAACGCTTCGAGGATCGGGAGTTGGAACTTACTTTTAATCTCGATTTTCTTGGTCCTTCTCCATTTTCATCTTATTCAGTAGCATCTTGAGCTTGCTGTGGTTTTTCTCAATGTTGTATCCAGAATAGGAGCGGAAGTGTAATGTAGAGCATCATTTCATGCTCAACATATGCAAGTGCTGTATATTAAACTCCTTCAACTTAAAAATAGTTGTCTCAAAGGTTCAATGGTAGATAATAAAACTATTTTGCGCCCCATTTGATTCGAAGAAACGTTTTCTCTTTTTTTTTTTTTTTTTTTTTTTTTTTTTTTTTTTTCAATGAATCACGTATAATGTGTCAAATCAGTTGTTTCCAATGCAATGTGACAAATGTTTTCTTTTGCTATCACTATGATTTTGCATGAAAGAAACATAAAACTTTAGTAATGGTGAGAAGTCTTTGTCTTTTAGCATACAACTGAGCCGATGGTATTAAGTTGTTCCAAAACAAGCGTGCATTTATATTAATAGTTGAAGAATTTAATCACCACTGAGCTAAGTAACCCTTGAACTGATTAATAATCACCCATTTGGATTTACACCCCGAGGAATGGGATTAAAATTTTTAACATCGAAAGGATATATGGGTGCACTTAGTAATAGTGAAACACGTTTAGCCCAAAAGAGATTTGAGGATTAAGTTGTTCTCGCTTTTAAAAGCAATTGGCAAATAGAATAGAATCAATCCTAATTTGAAAGTTGTACAATTGTTTAAATAGAATCTATAATACAAATAATATATTGTTTTTCTGTCAAATACTGGGAGAGCTTTTATTTTGGGTACCAAACGGGGTTGGAACCTCAGGCCCAATTGTAGTGGGTGTATTTAAAATTTCAGCAGCCCATAGTTTTGAACCCAAGTGGCCCACTTGGGCAGTGCTTTAACCAATATCGAAGCATGCCGCTTAAGCTCCACGGGGCATGACAAAATGAACCAACTTCTCTCCGTTTTGGTTGAGTTGCAGTATCTCTTTCTCATATATAACTTCAACTCCGTTGTTCTTGTGAAAGAAAACTCTTGTTTCATTTTTTGTCTATAACTTGGTCGCCACGTAAAAGGTAACATGCATATCTTTGTGTTCATCGTTTATATAACATTATTATTTTTTATAATTTTTTTTCACCTTACTACTCGTATTGCAGCCAATTTCGGGTTCTCAATTTCATTTTCCTTTCTGGGTCGTTCTTATTTTCCCGAGAAGTTAGAAGCAAACAGAGACCCTATTTTCTCACTCACTTTCTGGTAAAAATCCAATTTTTATTATATTTTATTTGCTATGTAATAAAATTGTGGTTGTTGGCTCTTTGTGTCTGCTCTTTTATCATTGATGTTTGTTACGATCCTTCATGTTTTTCCTCTGTTTTGGTTTCTTAACCCAGCAGATCCAAAGTTTGCTTTTTGTCCAGTTTTTTTTTTTTTTTGGTCCTTTAAATTAGTTCTTAGTATTAAAAAAAAAATTTAGTCAACATTGGGTTTTAGTTTCTTTCTAGAAATGAACTTAATAAGTTTTTTTTTTCTTTTTTTAATATCTTTGACACTAAAAGTATCAAACCGTGTGAGAAATAATCTTTTTGCTTAAATTGACTGTATTATTGATATGATTGTGGACGTTTAAGGGCCGAAATTATTTCGAATTCTGATGTGTCGCTTTCGCATGTTACCGCAGCAATACATTGTATTATAGACAATGACGATTGCACAGCTTAATGGTGGCGGTAGACTTTGCAGTGGAGTGGGAAGTAGAAATAGGCTGTGGAACACAGTTGCGAAAGCAAATGCATCGCGTTTTTCATTGCAACAAAGTCGAATTGGTGACGGCTGTGCAGCATTTGATAGTAGCTGCCGCCTGTCTTTGGAACATAGCAATTGTGTGTCATCATTGCTGACTCGTCGCAGAAAGCACAATTTTCCAGTGATTTATGATCAGTTAAATTCTGATTGTAGTGTGGAATCTTTGGACACTGAGACGAGATTGGTTTTGGGAGAAGAGAATGGCTTCACCAATTCAAATAAGGAGCACAGGTCAGAGCACAAACTCATCATTTGATTGTTTATATAAGTTAGCATTTTAGTAAGGCATTTGTGTTAATTTTATGCTTGTTGACATAATGTAGTTACCTATTTTCCCATTTGATGTATTTTTAAATGGTAGTTAAGTCGGTTTATGATGCTTGCTTTGCCTATTTGATGTATTTCTAAATGGTAGTTAAGCCTGTTTATTTGCACTGAGAAAGATGATTGATTTTCAGATATGGATCTGTCTAAATGGTTTTCTACTAGTATTTGCAGTGAAATGAGAGGGGTAACTGTCAGTGAATCACATACTCTGGTTGAGAAAATTGAGGTTGCCAGTAAATCACATACTCAAGATGCCAAAAATGAACTTATAGTGCTTACTTTGCCTGCAATCGCTGGGCAGGTCATTGATCCCTTAGCACAGCTAATGGAGACAGCTTATGTTGGGAGATTAGGTAGGTTTGATTTTTAATTCATAATTTCTTATCATGGTGTTGATTTACTGTATAATTTATTGGTTTACGCTCGTAAATTTGATGATTGTTATCTAATGAAGGATTAATAACTCTTTTTGCTTCCACAGGTTCTGTGGAGCTGGCTTCAGCCGGTGTTTCTATATCGATCTTTAATATTGTATCTAAGTTATTTAATATTCCTCTCCTCAGTGTTGCTACCTCTTTTGTTGCTGAAGATATTGCAAAGAATTTAACCAAGGATTTAGCTGCAGGTGAATATAAACGAACAATTGGTGATTTTCCTGAATATGCGTTTATTTCCAGATTCATGGTTCAAGCTGAAATTTGGAAGATTCAATTTCTTTTTTTACATTCCATCTGTCTGACTTGTGTTGTTATGCAGGCCTAGAAGGCAATGGTAAACCTCCAAATGGGACAACTGAAAGAAAGCAACTATCCTCGGTGTCTACGGCTTTGCTGTTAGCAGTTGGGATTGGCATCTTTGAGGCTGCAGCTTTATCTTTGGCTTCTGGACCATTTCTTAACTTGATGGGCGTACCATCAGTAAGTTTTATATCTCTAGTTTCATGTATGGCCTATTTTGTAAACTATGCTTCTCTCAGTTTCCACTGTGAGTGTTTTTGTGTTTTATGTTTTTGTTTCGGTATCTGGATCTTGCTTTTTATTGGTTTATTACCAAATTTATGCTTGGAAGGTTTTCTTTTGGCTGATCTTTAATACCTTTACTCACTAATCTTATGGTCTATGCTCCTTGACTTCATTTTTTAATAGGCATCTGCGATGCATGGTCCAGCAAAAAAATTTCTCATGCTAAGAGCCCTTGGTTCTCCAGCGTTTGTTGTTTCTTTAGCTCTTCAAGGCATTTTCCGTGGTTTTAAAGATACAAAGACCCCTGTTTTATGTCTAGGCAAGTATTTGGTTTTACTTTGGGATGTATAAAGTACTGATGGCAGAATTCTCCATGTATTTTGAGTTATAATCACTAAAAATTTCCACTAAAATCTATGTGGCTTCTTTTCATTTTGATATGATCGAAAGCTTGACATGCTTCATTCACCTTGTTGTTAAAGCTTGTCAATTATGAATGAGAAAGCTCTGTATGTACTACCTTCTGAGTGTGCATTTAAGCTCTATACTCTATTTTGTTAACACTGGGCAGTTGTTAGATGTGATTATTTTTCAAACATTATTGACCTTCATGCTGTAGGATGTAGTGAATAATTTTATTTATATATATTATGTACGTCCACAGGTGTTGTTAAGGGATTATTGCTGATTAAAACTGGCAATTTTGAAAGAGAAGCCAGATATGTATGCCATGTACTTAATTAATACCTATGTCTAGGATGATTACTCTATTATGACTGTTTGATTTTTTATTTACCTTTTAGTTTTATTAATTTTTTAAAAATTCTCTTCTGACTGATGTAGTTACTCCGTATGCAGGTATTGGCAACTTATTAGCTGTATTCTTGTTTCCCATACTTATATATTTCTGTCAACTGGGTATGCCTGGAGCGGCAATCTCTACTGTTGTGTCTCAGTATGTACTTTTCCAGTGGCGTTCTTTTTGTTTTATTTCCTTTACTTAACTGTAATTATAACTAAACTTCATTTGCTAGGTACATTGTTGCTGTTACAATGATCTGGTTTTTGAACAAGAAAGTTGTACTAATGCCTCCGAAGATGGGAGCATTGCAATTTGGTGATTATGTAAAATCTGGTATTTTTACTCTTGCCTTTTTTTTTTCAGAATTTTACTCCTCTACTTTTTTTTAATCAATGCCAGCAATTTCAGGATACAAATAAAGCTTTGGTATTGTAACAGTTGTTGATTTGAATCTCTTATGATAATGGGCTTCTACAGGTGGCTTTCTTCTAGGAAGAACACTTGCAGTTTTAATAACAATGACGCTGGGGACTTCAATGGCTGCTCGTCAAGGTTCAGACGCTATGGCTGCGCACCAGATATGCATGCAAGTTTGGTTGGCTGTATCTCTTCTTACTGATGCACTAGCTGCCTCTGGTCAGGTATGCATCTTTCCTTTATACCAGTTCCACTTAAGGTTTAACATTATTCATATCTTTTTTTTTTTTTAATACGTTATTTATATCAACTTTTTAGTTCTTTATCTTCATATTTGATTTCTATTCGACAACATTAACCAAAGAAAAGGTAAGGCACATTATATCTGCACTACCTTTGTTTTGTCATATGTAAATCTAACCACCACAAAATTTTGACATGTTTTTTGCACCACCTTCATTTCTAAATTTGTATTAATCAACCACTTTGACACTAAAAGTAATTATTTTACTCCTAAATGAATCAAAAAACTATTCTACTCTAAAAAATTTTGAAAAATAAAATAATTATAATTACAAGAAGACCCCTAAATTCAAAAAAAAAAAAAATCTGAAAATCTAATATGATAATTTTTAAATGAAATTATAATTATAAAAAATTAACCTCTTGCAATTTTAATTTTTGTAATTAAATTAAGTATAGGGAAGTTTACAAAAATTAACATGAAGAGAAAAGCTCCCTATAATTATTGTAAACTTTCCTATAATTGATCTTAAGAAAGTTCCCTATATAAATTAAATAAAATTATAATTACAAAAATTAACATGATAATTTTTAAATGAAATTATAATTATAAAAAACTGACAAATTAGATTTGAGATTTATTTATTTTATTAAATTCAAGTGTATTCTTGTAATTATAATTTTTTTATTTTTTAAAATTTTGTAGAATAAAATGGTCTTTTAATTCACTAAGGGGTAAAGTGGTCATTTTTTAGTGTCAAAGTAGTTTCTTGATACAAACTTAAAAACAAAAGTGGTGCAAAGAACATGTCAAAATTTTGAAGTGGTTAGAGGTACATATGACAAAACAAATATGGTGTGAAGATAATTTCCCCAAAGGTAATCATTGTAGATTGTTTATGAGTTTTGAGTTAATTGAGAAGAGCTAGTTGTCGAAAATTATATCTGTATAATTTTATGTTGACGCCAAAAACTATTCATTTTGTAGGCCTTGATTGCTAGTTATGTATCTAAAGGGGACTTCAAGACCGTTAGAGAAATTACCAACTTTGTGTTAAAAGTAAGCATTTTCTGGATACATCTCCGTTTTGTTTTCTTGTCCAGAAACCCTTGGTAGAATTTTCAGGTTTTTTCTCCAGGATTTCTACGTTCCATATGCAGGCTTACTTTAGAACTTGATGCTTGTTTTCTTTTTCAGATAGGAGTACTCACAGGTGTTTCATTGGCTACGATTTTGGGGCTATCTTTTGGTTCTTTGGCACCCTTATTCACCAAAGATCCTAAAGTGTTGGGAATTGTTGGAACTGGAGTATTGGTATGTATGAATATTTTGTTCTTCTCACCTTTATGTTTTTTAGATGATGTGGGTTCCGCTACGTTTTTTTTTGGTTTAATTATTTTGTTTTAAATTTCTTGCAGTTTGTTAGTGCAAGTCAACCTATCAATGCATTAGCTTTCATTTTTGATGGCCTTCATTATGGTGTCTCAGACTTTAGATATGCTGCTTGCTCTATGGTAACCCTCACCTTCATAAACTCAAATTCTGATATGAGTACTTTTTTGGTTGTTAAATTGCTCTGTGTTCTTGTTTGACATTTGTATTGTGACATGTAGATGTTAGTGGGAGCAATGTCATCTACATTTTTGTTATATGCTCCTCGTGCTACTGGTCTTCCTGGGGTTTGGGCAGGCTTGACACTCTTTATGGGTTTGCGTACAGTGGCAGGTTTTGTCAGGTAATGGACACTTAAATGACAATTGGTTTTATTTACATGCCAAAAGTTGCTGGTCTGCTTATCCCGATTCAATCTAGGCATATTTTTCTTTGCTTTATAATTTTGATTTTTCCTGATGATTTCTTCATATCTTCAGGTTATTATCAAAATCAGGTCCGTGGTGGTTCCTCCACACGGACTTAGAGGGAGCCAAGGTTGGTGGATATTAATGATAATTCTGTTTGTGATTCAGGTTTTTCTATTCTTCTGATCTTTGTTTTATGTTTCAATGTTGCGCTTGTTAATTAATTCAGGATGCTATAAATGAAAAATGCTATTCTTTCCCATTCTTTCTTCATTTACTTATCCATTCATTTTGTGATGGGTTTGGGTGGTGAAGGATTCTTATATATTTCCTTTTCCAGTTTTAATAGTTTTGATCTGGAAGTCTGGAACTACTTAACTCGCATCTTTTTCAGCAGGCAAATTGATACCAGAAGTTGGAGGAATTCTATAAGACATTAAAGGTATTACAACCAATCACTGCATGTATGACATGTGTAATTGAATTTAATATTATCACCACTTGCATGGTAGTTTTTCAAAATAAATACACATATGTCATAGTATCATTTACTTGTTATATGGCTGACATAGTACCTTTGATATATTCTAGAATTTCTCCAGAAGTTCATATCACAACAATTTGGAAAGGCCTAATCTCTGAGAGACATTCCAATCATAATTTGCGGCACTGGATGATTTCTTTTTGGTGCCTAATCATATAATTTTCAATATTCAATTCATAGTAGTCATAGATTTCTGTACAAAACTTGAAACCACATGTTAGGTTTATTGACTTATGTTAGCTAATAGTTTTTTAATCACATATATGTTAGTTCTGCTTATTACATTTCTATGTTGATCTTTCTACATTCTCCTTTCATAACTTAAAGCTATTTATCGATGGTTGTTTTATTTATCCCTTAACGATTGCACAATTGGCTCAACAGTTGTAGCCTGTAGGGGGCTCGTGGGTTACGTTTAATTTAGGGGTGGAGTGCAATGAAACTTTTAAAAAAAGTAATCATCTTATTTGTAATGATAAACAATAATCTTATGCCTAGTGAGTTGGGATACAATAATATTATTGCTATGTGTGTGAATTTAATTATATCTGTTAACATTATTTTTACAACCCAATTAATGAAAGGCATATAAAAGAGATGCTTCAAATTAGGATTGTTGAAAGGGAAATGCTTCAAATTAGGAGAGTGATCACATTCCACAATATAAACGCGAAAATGAAATTTGTGGCAGATGGAACATAACCCGTTAAGGCTCTAACAGTTCAGCAAATAATCCCATCTATCTCTTTGGGTTCACTCCGATGTCTTTGCATAATTGATCATTGTACCAAATGTGAAGACTGGCCATGCATGATCTCCTGTAGTATTTGCCGGAATATTAGTTCATGTATTCATCCCATATCTTCATATATATATGTATGTATGTATATATATATTGGCAGGAAGTTTGAATGTTCTTTCGAGAAGCTCTGCTAGCCACCGGCATCTCATCTCTGAGGTAAACAAGTTTGAAAGACCTTCTGAATATCCAGTTACAGCTGGTTGAGGAATTTGGGGATGGACAACTTCCCTGAATTCAAATATGAAAAACATTATGATTATGGAATCCTAGATTGTTGCTGAAATAAATTGATGTTAATACAAGGAAGCTTGAAATCAACAATTCGTATTTTTTGATGATATGCTGCTAACCTGTAGAGTGGAAGTGTTAGTGTTTGAATAGGGGATCCTGCCATGTAATTCTGAAAAAAAATTTACTTAAAAGTGTTTTTGATTTTTAAGTCAACCCTAAAACCTATTGCCAGTATGACCAAATCTGTCTTCAGAGGAGCGTCAAACACACCATTAATCAAAATACCCTTATCACAAAAGCTGAAGCCTTGAGCTTCTCCAAAATGATGCTGCCCTCTTCAACTTTGTCATAAAACCTTTCCGGCATTGTTTAGGTCAAACACGGCCTGGTTTCTTGTAGGAAACTGTGATTTGGTACCATCCCGAACCTTGCCAACTTATGTTTCTTCTTAATGTGATTTTGGACAAATGTTGAGAACATCCATCTCTGCAGTTAGGTGCTTTAGTTAGTACATTAGACCGCATAAGTAAAAGAAAGAATTTGAATTTAGCTACCAGTGGATTAAGAAAAAATGCTACCAATGGAGAAAGGATTATTGCCGAGAGACTTGGTAGGATTTCTCATCCAAGCTTATGAAGCAAAAGCTGTGAGAATCTGTTCAGTTAAAGATATGCTTAAGGCACTCTGCGGGGTAGGTAATTGGGTACATTCTAGCGTTCATTTTTGTTTAAAACTGTACATGGTTTCTTCATCCCTGGAATCAAATCAAAATGGAGATCAATTCTTTGAATTGGAAAATAAACCATTTCTGTTATGTTAATGCTTTGAGCTAGATCGTCCTGTTTTACCATTTGCTGCTGAGCATTCCATTGCAATATCCAATGCAGATTTCTGAAACCCAACAGCAATGACTTGTTACCCTTTGACAAACGTGGCAACACTTTCATAATCCATGACAGCATAGTCCATTGAATGAATCACTTTTCCTTTAAATTCTTCTGGACCCTTGCTTGGAGGAAATTCTGGGACGTTTGGAACATCACTGAATCTCCCCAGACGGAGAATTACAATGTCCATTTTGTAAAACTGCATCTTTCTGCTAGGCCATGAATGAACTAGTTAGTACACTGCCATTTGAATATCACTTGCTTTTGCTTTGTTAAAAATCATCTTTCTGTTTATGATAATATCACCGCAAGAAGTAATTCAGTTAAAATTTTTACAATGGCATAAACCATGGACAACCAATCGTTTAAGAAGATGAGATTCTAAACGACATCTCATAGAAGTTTTTCATTGTTGTAAAACAATGTGTTGTTAAAAATTTGACGCTGGTGTAAAACATAACCTTCATATAGATTCTTCTGCAATAGTATCAAAGTTCGATTGTACCCCCACAATATTATATACAATTGATTTCGATAGTTTCATATCTTTTTAAGATTATAAACGTCTACAAGTTTCTTTAATGTGTACCTTGAAGACATTACATTTAAATGGGAAATATAAATGATATGGGAGATAGAAATACCTCTGTTGAATGGTTCTTTAAATCCTCTATCACAACCTTTCATTTCCCTTGAGAGCTAAAGGGCATGCCATTGCCATTTCATAGCTTAGATGACCGCATCTCTTCATCAGAATGGCCTTCAAATTCAATTCCAACAACTTTGATATTGTACTCAATCTGCTTAAACAAGTCAAAATGGCAAGCATAAGATTGAACATAAACCCAAAACTTGATTCTGGCTTGGAAATTCTTCAGTGACCGAAGATGGCCAAGGAAAATCTGAGAATTGATATATTGGTCTTGGTGTTTGTAGCTTTTTAGACTCTAAAATTTTGGTCCATACTCCTCAATGCTGCATTGTGGTTCAGAAACAATTGGATGAAACCCTTTTGAAAAAGTGTTTTTGCATGCAATAAGGCCACTGATTGCAGCTCCAATAATAGCTATTTGCTTCTTCTCCATTGCAGCTTAGTATCTGTTTTTGAAATGGACATAGAGTTCAGGACCATGTGCCCTTATCTGTCCCAGACAGATATTTGAGGAACTATACTCATTTTAGTCCTTAGCTAATAATGTGTGTGTGTGTGGTTTTTTTTTTTTTTCCGCGATATTCTTGTTTATACGAAAACGACTGTCAACGAGTTGTGTAAAGTGTGGACGACATATCAGCATATGCATGTGGATAAGTAATTGTTTATCTGGCTTGCCAATTTGCTAACAGAAAGGATAATTTGTTAAGCATTTGTGAGAACTATATCTGCACTGAAGAACGCAATAAACAGTACAATGCTTTTTTTTTTTTGGATTTTTGCTGCCATTATTGTACATGTAGCAATTCTCCATCACAATATAAAATGATGGAAGCACTACTACTTAGAATTGTGATAGAAAGAAATTAAACAACACAACGTACAGGAAAATAGAGATGAAAAACACAATTTAAAAGAGCTTCAGTGGAGTTAATTGCTTGTTGAAGGTGGAGCATAATCCACTGGTCCGTAAGGCTCAAACAATTCAGCAAACCATCCCTTCTTTCTCTTGGGGTTCCATCCCATATCCTTGCACAATTGATCATTGTACCAAATGTGAAGGGCACCAATGCATGATCTCCGGTAGTACTTGCCGGAGTATCGCTTCATGTATTCATCCCATTTTCTCATGTCTTCCTCCATCTCCTTTATGCTAGGTAGTTTGACCGCCCCATCGAGAAGCTCAGCTAGCCACCGACATCTCATCTCTGAGGTGTACAAGTTTGATATACTTTCTGAGAATCCAATTATTGCTAGTTGAGGAATCTGGGGATGAATGATTTCCCTGATCAAGTGCAAAACAATATTAAAAGTTACCTAGCAATGAACCAACAATTCTAGTTCTCTTCAGCAAAAAGGAATTTGTAGTTCATAAATTCTTTATTCTTGATATGTGTGTGTATCTATATAAATATGTGCTGACCTGTAGAGTGGAAGTTTTTCGGTAGGGGAGCCTGCTAAGTAATCTTGAAATGTTTGGGACAGAAATATGTTTTTGAGCTTCACATCACCCTTGAAGCCCGTAGCCAATATGACCAAATCTGCCTTCAGAGGTGTAGTTTGACCGTCAACCACTATGCCGTCTTCACAGAAACTGAAGTCTTGAGATTTCTTCAAAATGATGCTGCCCTCTTCAACTTTGTCATAGAACTTTTCCGGGACTGTTATGGTCAAACATGAACTGAGTTCTTGCAGGAAACTATGTTTCGGCACCATCCCAAACTTTGCCAAACGATGCTTCTTCTTAATATCAGCTTCAACAAATTTTGAAATTGCCCATCTCTGTTACTTGAATACAAAGCAAATTAGTCCTCTAGGAGAGTATTCGTTTTCCCACTTGAAATGTCAAAAAATGAATAGAATAAACATTACCAGCGGCGAAAGCATTGTTGCCAAGAGACTTAGCAGGAAACCTTCTCCAGGCTTATGAACCAATAGCTCAGCGAAACGGTTCAGGTATAAATACGCTAGAGGAAACCCCCAGGGAAAGTAATCGGGGATGTTCCAGTGCTCCGTCCTGTATAAGACTGTGCATGGATTTTCCAAACCTGTAATCAAATGAAAAAGAGAACAAAAGATTTATTCAATAAGTTGGAGCAAATAGAGATGATTATCTAATTGGCTTCTCTTAACTACCATTCGCTGTTGTGCACTCCATTGCAATGTCCAATGCGGATTTCTGAAGCCCAACAACTGTAACTCTCTTCCCTTTGACAAGGTTGGCAGCGGCTTCGTAATCCATGTCGCTGTAGTCCATGGAGTGTATCACCTTCCCATGAAATGCTTCTGGTCCTTTCTTTGGAGGAAACTCTGGAATGTTTGGTACATCGCTGAATCGCCCCACACACAGAATCACAAAGTCCACTTGATGAACCTGCACATATTTTATTTACATCTTGAAATTAGAAAGATGCAAGAAATGGCCATACTATCCAAGGGCTAAATGTGTCTGGCTAGCCAATATGCCTGCCTTGCATCAACAGATAAGGCATAAGCAAAACATTAGACACATTTTTTCACACTCCAATTGCACATACCTCAGTCGAGTGGTTCTTGGCATCCTCTACGGCAACCGTCCATTTGCCTCGGGAGCCAAAGGGCTGACCATTGCCATTCCAAAAGCTCCATGACTTCCCATCTTCACCAGAAAGGCCTTCAAATTCAATGCCAACAACCTTCCTATTGAATTTGATGTGCTTACGCAAGTCGAAGTGACTGGCATAAGATTGAATATAATCCAAGACCTGATTATGGTCCGGAAAATCTGTAGTGACTGAATCCGGCCAAGGATAATCTGAGAACTGATACAGTTGTTTAGGAGTTTGTAGCATTGTAGTCTCCACAGTTTTGATCCATGCTCCTCCAATGTCACTTCGAGCTTCGAAAACAATAGGATGAAACCCTTTTGACAGAAGATACTTACAGGCAAGAAGACCACTGACACCAGCACCGACAATGGCTATTTGTTTCTTCTCCATTACACCTTTTGCTGTCAGCTAACAACTACCAAGTGCATTTGCTTGATGCTTCTTTCTCTTTATCCACCTACATAGCATACTTTATGGATGTTTGTTAACCATTTACCAGAGTTAAACCATTCTGTCCATTAGATTACCGTAAAAGGAAAAAAAATCAAATATATTATCAGGGTTTGCTATCCTGAGATTTCCTTTTATATCTGTTTTGATGTTCCCTTTTGTCTTCCTGCAGTTAATATTTGTCTGGGCTTGAACCTTATCAAGGACAATGGGTATTATCAAATCATCCTCTTAGATTTAGGGGAAATAAAGGAAAGGAAAAAAAAAAAAGGAATATTTTCATAGAGTGATGATAGAGGCACAAATTTTTGTACGAATTTATGTGGTATTAATTTATTGATTGAATGAAAATATAAAATAATAAAAATAAATTATGTGGATCAACATATATTTAATTCAATTAATTTTATTATGACACATCAGTTTGTACAAGAATTTGTGGATGTATCATTACTCATCTTCATATGTAACTTTCATAAAAAGTAAAATTTGAGTCGAGTGGTAGTAATATGAGTTCAAATTTTCATGGATTTAAAATTTCAACATTATAAATATTTATGAGTGTGGATGGATTATTTCACTTGTACTCTTAACATTTAATAACAAAATGTTGAGGTGTAATATCAGTTACACTTATTTATTATTTCACTTGTAAAAAGGAAAATAATCCTATCCTAATCCTACTGACATGACCCTCAAATAAAAAAAAAAAAAAAAAAACTGCTGTACTTTTTTTTTTTTTTGATGATATGAGACTATTACTCAAATTACAACTCATATTACATGAGAGTATAATTGATATGTACAATCATATATATATACTGAGACCTGTTGACATTAATGCTAATATGGCACCGCTCAGATTTGTAATCCTTTCAAATATTCGAGGGACGTCAAACTCTCAGCCTGGGAGAAAGACTGACTTTACTCAAGCGCTGAAAAAAAAAAAAAAAAAAAAACTGCTGTACTTAATTTCAAATGTAATCGTATAGAAATGCGTAAAAATTTGGATAATGTGTTCATTGAACATGGTGAATTTCTGAAAGGGCGGGACTTATCTAGATAACGTAAAGTTTTGCAACAGAGACTTTAGTGGAGTCCTGAGACTTTACAATCCATAAGTGACCTTTTCGATCCTTCTCAATAATGGCTGCCAGCATGAGTTGGGGACTTGGAATAAGTGTGTATATTCTCTTTCTCTCTCTTTTTTTAAAATTAAGTGAAGTAATAAGTTATTTTATTTTAAAAATATTAAATTATAATGGGATATTTCTAAATAAAATGAGAAATTTAGTGGAACAAGTATTGATCTACACAATGGTGATGAATACTAGAAAAGAAAAAAAAAATCTATCTTGGTGAGGGAGAACTCAATTTGAGATGTATCATAGAAAAATCTACTCCAGTAATACTTGTTGGCATTGAACTGTGGGTGAGGATATTTCCATAAAAGAGAACGATTCTAATTGAACTTTGGGTGAGGATAATTTCAACCCACTATTTTTGTAAATGCATCTCACTTTCAGAGAATAATTATAATAAGTTTTCATTGTTTTTAATGTTGATGCCGAAATCCGGATGAGTTGGTTAAATCTCATATCCCCGCATCAGTATTAAATTTGTTTGGTGGGAAGCCGCTGATTAGTTAGCACCATGAGCAGATTTTCTATGAGCAGATGTTCCATGAGCAGACAACTCATGAGCAGACGATCCATGAGCAAACGATCCATGAGCAGACGATTCATGAGCAGACAACCCATGAGCAGACAATCTATGAGCAGATGATCCATGAGCAGACAACCCATGAGCAGACAATCCATGAGCAGATGATCCATGAGCAAATAACCCGTGAGCCTGTGAGCACAACCAACAGTCAGGAGGCGCCGGAAGTTTTTCCGGCGAGAACTCTCCGATGCTCAAGTCAGCGATTTGGGTCTTACTTGAAAAAACCTATACCACAATTCATGTGGCTTAATTATGATTGCTTTAAACAAAAAAGCTTTTAAGTAAATTTAAAGGAAAATAATTGAGAATAATTAATCTTAAAGAAATCATAAGCGAAAGAGAAATTTCCTAGTGGTAGAGAGAGAAAAAGGTCCAATGGGTTCAATTGCCTAGAGAGAGAGAGAGAGAGAGAGAGAGAGAGAGAGAGGAGAATCCCCCCTCATCTTTTCTTTCCCCTTCCTAGGGTTTTTATAGGAAACTATAGCGATTTTTATCCTCTCCCCTAAAATTCTCAAGAAAACTACTAATTTTCAGCCCACTAAGAACATGGTCCCTAATATTTCGGAGAAAATGTTTTGACTGAATCGTGCTTCCTGGTAACTTCCTGGTCGAGGCGACCAATAACATCCTGGTCGAGGTGATGTGCTCGAGGTCACTACATATTATTGTGCTCGAGGTCACTACATATTATTATGGTCGAGGTGACCCATAACATCCTGGTCGAGGTGATGTGCTCGAGGTCACCACATATTATTCTAGTCGAGGCGACCAATAACATCCTGGTCGAGGCGACCAATAACATCCTGGTCGAGGTGATGTGCTCGAGGTCACCACATATTATTATGGTCGAGGTGACCCATAACATTATGGTCGAGGTGATGTGCTCGAGGTCACCACATATTATTCTGGTCGAGGTGACAAATAACATCTTGGTCGAGGTGATGTGCTCGAGGTCACCAAACAACATCCTGGTCGAGATGATCTACTCAACCATTTGCTCACTTTTACTTTGAGGAGAGCACGATAATGTATGAGCAAACACATTTATCTTGGTCACCCTATTTCATTCCCTAAACATTTAATGTATAGAAGTCAACAAAAAAGTTTTTACAATTAATCAATTATATCTTTCTTATAATTTTTAAACTTAGTTCTCTTTATTTATCGAGATTGCTTTAAAATAAAGTTTTGTTTGATTGTTTTATTCTAATAATATAAAATGAACAAATTACGCTAAAGAATATGAACTCTTGTATTTAGGATTTTAAATATGTAATTTTATTTGATTAAATATACAAACTTCTTCTTTATTTGTATTTTTAAAAATAATGTAAAATTATTATAATTATTTCTTAATAACGGACAATGTTTACAAAGGTTGTGGAGTAAAAATATCACCATCATTAATCTCTAGCATTGTTAGAACTTATGTTTAGGCTCTTTATTTTGTAGATTTTTTTTTTTCCAGCCTCCTCAAATTTGTAGTTTCATTGTATTCCGCAACTGCTTATATGTAAAGAGAACAAAAGTTGCCTGGGTGGAGTTTGAGGTGGCATTGCCTCAGATTTGTAGTTTCTTCTTGGTAAAGTCACCGAAAGAAAAATGACGTTTTATTCCAGTATACCTTCTTGTGGGCTGCTGAGGATGATGAGGCGTTTGAGGTGGCATTGCCTCAGATTTGTAGTTTCTTCTTGGTAAAGTCACCGAAAGAAAAATGACGTTTTATTCCAGTATACCTTCTTGTGGGCTGCTGAGGATGATGAGGCGTGGCATGGGTTTGTCAATCATATTGTTTTTTTTTTTTTTTTTGTCTTAACCACGAGGTATTTTGGCGAGGGTCTCAACTGTGGGAGGTACCTTTAAGTTCGTACCACAACTTAGACTAGAAGTCTCCGCTCGAACTGGGAGGTACAAGTTTTCCCAACAAAAACGACTTTCCTGCGACTCGAACTGGGGAGTAAATCCAGTCAAGTCACTTAAGGGGACTCCATTACTAGTGGAGCCAACACTTTGTTGGTTCAATCATATTGTTATGACACTAGGACTTGTGACAAAAAATTTGGAATACATAAAATGGAAGGGGGAGAACAGAATTGACTCCTAGCTAGCTATGAACCTATGAGCACGAGTGTCACGCACCGCTTGAAAAAATAAGAAAAAAAGGAAAGAGAAGCCACGCGTGCTTAGTAAATTAAATGGCCAACTATCTGTTGCATGCAATATGAGCTGCCTGCTTCACCACTTCTCCGCATGCCGGCTTCACCTCTTGCTTGCCACATGCACGTTCCACTTGCTTGCTTGGGGCGGTGTTAATGTTTACATACAAATTTTGACAGCTGTCTCGTTTTATCAGTTTGAGCACCGAGAGCAAATAAAGGAAATGGAAGAGAAATAAGAAAGTGGAGAACAGAGAAGAGAAAGAAAAAAAAAAAAAAGATGGAGAAGCCGAGGCCCGAGAGTGGGGAAAAGAGAACAAGAAAGGAAAATGAAAAAAAAAAAGAAGGGAAGAAGAATTAGGAGACCGAGAGAGAGAAATAAGTTAAAAAGAGAAATTAAAAGGAAAAATTCAGAAAATAGTATTGGACAGTTAGATTAATATATAATAAATTAGTAGGTAATATATTTATGAAGTCTGAGCAATTATATTACAATTTACATGATATGTATAATTTTTTATATCAGTTTTAATAGTTAATTTTTGAATTTTGTATTTTAGGAGGAACTCGATAATCGAAGAACCCACAAGAGCCCCAATAAACTCAATGTGAAATAGGATCTATGAGTGGATATTATTATTACTATTATGTATTCCGTGAAGCATTTATGTTTGGTAATATGATTTGATATCATGTCATGATTACGTGCATGTATATTATATGTTTGATTGAGTTATTAGATGTGATTGATAGTCACCATACATGTCAAATCCAATGTATATAAATATTAATAAAATATATAGACATAGCTTCAAAAAAAAAGTGCATAAAATTATTTAATGTCGGGAATATACAAAATAATCTTAAAAATCTGAAGAATAAACCATTGTTCTAAACAATTTTAGAAAAATATATTATTCCATCTTAATGTAACACAACGTTTTTTTTTACAATATTCAAATAATTATTACTATATAAAGGCAAGTTTGTTAAGGCGGAATCTAAAAAAATTATAACCTATTAGAATGGAAAATTTATTCTTACTTATAACTTACATATATTGAAATTAAAATTTTTTTATAACTGCATGAAAACTATTCCTATAGATAAGTTGCTGTAGCAAATTTCAATCTACCAATAGACACTTTTAAACTACTTTAGTACTTGCATTAATGTGCGACTAGCTAACATCTATGTAGTGGCTGTATCTCTATTATAGCAATCAATGCATAATCATAGATGTGTCGGATATTATTATTATTATAATAATAATAATAATAATATCATCATTATTGTTATTCTTACTATTAAAATGAGGAAGTCATCAACAAACAAAAAAATATGGTCTCCTATGTATTCAAATGTATATATATACATATATTTTGTATTTTAATAGTATCCTCACTTTGTTAAGTGGGCCTCACTATAGAAATGCTACACGCACGCGCACACATACGTACACACATACACACTTCTGGCAAGCCAGTTTTTAATAATTTGTTAAATTGACATAAAATATTTCAATCTTATCCAATCATATTTGATATTTATTGTGGTTGTGTAGCATAGTTGAATGAAAGATTTAAAGTGCTTTTTTTTTGGCAATTCAAAAGTTGTTTTTTTTTTTTTTTGTTGGATAAGTGTTTTTATATTGTTAGAAATTAGAATCTTGAGTGAGCTTGTTTCTTGAAACTTTTCTTTTTCCCATTGTTGTGAGGAGAAATGTGACAAGTCAAATAATGCGAGCATGAGAACATATGAGTATGAGACCATGAAAGCATGCAATGTAACACGCTAGCTCCTCGAGGCCATTGGGAATCGAGATGTTACAAAACATTCCATGCAATCATGCTCAAACCTCAAAAGTAATAAATAACAAAAAGCATAATTTGACCCTGACATTCGACCCATGACAAAACTTCAGAAAATTTTCACTTATGACTACATGGAATTTCACTCATTCAAAAAGCCTAGCACAACAACATATCGAAGTCTCCAACGAAAACATCCATCTATAAACTCAATCAACAAAATGTTAAAGACGAGGGGTGAGTTATCAACTCGGTAAGTAAACTAATGCATAACAGTATCTTATATCTATCTATTATATCATAACTATTTATTGAAGGACTTGGAACTTTAAACAATGAGCATTTAAGGTTTTTCGGACCTTAAAATATTTTAGCAATTTGGAATAATCTATCAAGTACAAATTAATACGATATCATATTGAACACCTACATTAATCATTTAAACAAATAAACATATAGACAAACAATTACATAATAATCATTATAAAGAACCATAAAATTAGAAAACAATAACTATTTTACTATATATTGCATAAATTCGATAAAACTTAAGTCATAACATAATCCCTTATCAATATACAATCATTTAATAGTAAAATCTTTCATTCATTCAATTGCTAGCCAAAAATCATTTGATCATATAAAAATTTGTTCGATAAATCATTTTGTTTAAAATAATTACTCATGTCACATAGTATCACCTGTACTTTCGGTAGCCTCACTAGTCAATATATCACTTGTAATCCTGGTAACCTGGCAAAAAAATTATCATATGTAATCCCAATGATCTGGCCAATTATTCAATCAGGGTATTATAGCCTGCAATATATGTTAGTAAGTGCACACAATACAGCTAACTGTTCAGTCATATCTGCATCGATAGTTACAGACAATGAACCAAAACCTTAAATACAATTTTCAATCTTTCAATATCAATTAGTTAATATAGATTAATAAAATGCTCTTACAAGATATTTAATTGGTAAAATTTTATAAATATTTTTAAGGAAAACAATTTATGGAAGAAAATATTTTAAAGTCATTTTTAAAAAAATTTAAGAAAACATTTTCATTAAACTTTTTACCGATATGTAATTCCAATCCGTATGAACAACATTATTCTTTTCATACATATTTACATATATGTATATAATAAATATTATACATGAATTCACTTATCTCAATCTGTAAAAAGCAATAAACACTTCAATCATAACATGAGCTCACCCGCCTCCTATAATCATCGAAATAATATTTATATCATTATCATTATCAATTCCTAACTTATCAGTGTTTCTCAATATCTCAACTTTCTTAGATATGAAAATACCAAACTAACTAAATGATTAAAATTTCAATCACCCTATACATTCTGAAATTAATCCAATAATATGTCACTACAAGAAATCTAAGACCTTGCAAAGATTCTGTTCAAACATGTAGGATTTCACACGAACACCTCATAATTGAAAGTGTCATAAATTTATTAAAAAATCACTTTATTTCAAGATGAACAAAACTGTCTTTTCAATATTTAATACTACATGGCAACAATTTGAAATTTTATTACTATTTACATTATTACATATAGCTCTAAAAATTATGCCATTTTAATTTATGTCAGGAAACATAATAGACATTCAGAGATCGAAATATGAGACTTATCTCACAAAAAAAAATGCTTAAAATAAATTTTCATTTCATGTATAAAAAATTTATTCAAAAATTTTCAAACTTGTGGTCACCTTTGATAAAAATTTCATGAACATTTATAATTCCAAACATAATAAAGACTGATTCATAATGTGATACTTCAATTCTAAAAAACAATTTTCAAGATTGCATAAGGCCAATTTCAAAATCTACAACATTTATTATACGAGCCCAAAAATCATAAAATTAAATGTGCACATATTAGACATGCAAAGGAACCTTTGATAAAAATTTCACTTGATTTTAAGTATAAAAAAACATGCTTAAACATATCGTACTTTAGACCTATCAATTCTAGAAAAACTATTCATAAATCGCAGTAGCCATACTAACTGAATTTCCATAATTAATTTACCTCATATTAAATTCTAAAATTAAACGTATAATAAATAAATGCATAATAATAGTTTCATAAATTTCAAATGGCCCATTACTAACAAAAAATTATCCAAATTGGAACTACTTAAGAAAAGTATAATTTTCCAGGAAAAGTGTACCAAACTCAAAAATTCATGATAAATTCAATATTTAGAATTTTGAAACACATGATAATTCAATAGAAAGCTTGAGATGTATATTATTCATGATAAAAATAATTGAGGACACACGATTCTTTGTCTAAAATCAGTACTGATCATAAAAAAAACTCATCAATTTACAGCCTCTCTCTTCTTTAAGCCATTCTTAATCAACAAAAACCATCATCCATAACAGTAAAAATTAGTAAAACTTGTAAAACATGAGCGAAGAGAGTAAAAATATTTACCAACATCAAATTTATGTCCAAGATACTCGAAGATGAAACTCTTACATACCAAAAAGGACATCATCGATTGCCTCCTCCTTTTTTAAAACCTTTTCTTTCTTTTTCTTTTTTTACTTCTTCTCTCGGTCTTTTTCCCCCCCTTTCTCAAGCCCTTTTGCTCTTATCCCTCTTCAAGCATTTGTTTTGTTTTCCTTTCATTGCCTTGACTACTAAGAACCCAAAAGAATGGTGATTTTGGAACTTGTGAATACATATGTATCAAATATTATTGACCTAACTTTCCTTTTGTTTGTTTGTTTTTTTTTTTGCTAACTTAAGAGTGATAATCATGGCTTGGCACAATAAAACCAAATCAAATTCTAATTACAATAAGAAAAATATCCATGAAAACCCAATTAAATTTGGGGCGTTACATGTAAACTCAGTAGAAATCTTAATAAGTCAATTAAGTACAGCTTCGTACATAAGAGTAGGAAAGAATGAGAACATGAAAGAATGAAAGCAAAGCTAATAAGTCAATTAAGTACAACGGCGTGAGAGCATAACTATTAGCTATATCGTGATAGCACTTAATAAGTCAAATAAACACGATGAGAACATGAATCAAATAAGCACGATTGTACGAGAGCGCAATTATATGAGAGTATAATTAAATAAGCCCAGTTGTTGCATCTAACATTTAGGATCCAATAATTAGAAGTGCTCTCTAAACCCAATAGAAGAGTCTATGTGTATGTTTGGTTGGGCTTCTTTACTAGCCATTACTAGCCAAACGAGCTTTTTCAAACCCTAAAAATATTGAAAAAAGAGTTGGACTATTGACACACCTCTAACATTCTTTTTAAATCATTTTTCTCTACATACTCTTCTTAATTCCTAAAATAACCCTCATTTGTTATACTTTCTTAATAAACCCCTGCATCGATACTTAAAAAAAAAAAAATTGTTAGGTGCTCTCTCTCACCATTCTCCTATTCCAAACCACTTTTAATCTCTTCTTGATTATAGCATTCATGAATTTATGATTTTTATATCTATTTGTCTTTGTTTTTCCTAGTAGGTAATATCTTTGGTATATACATAAAGACATGTGTGCGAATCTTTAAAACAAAAAATTGGCTTAAGTAAACAAATTTCACAAAATTATATCTCCTACAAAAACTTTGTTTATATTTAGATTAAATTCTTATTCTATGACAATTCATTGTTTTTCAAAATTTATAGATTTAATGAGTTTATAATGGAGAAAAAAATAAGAAAACATAGGTGGGTTTAATTAGATAAGTTTTTTTTTTATATAATTTAAATATAAAGGGTAAATTTGTAAATAAAGAACAAGAGGAGTTTCATAAGAAATATAGAGGGGTGCCAATAGCGTCACTCATTGAAAAAATATTGAATTATTTGGTTGCATTTTTAGTAGAGTTTTTGGGATTTAAAAAGACCATTTTGCTTCTACTTAGAGAAGCTCAAAATTTGGACTTCTACAAATAGATCTTTTTGAGCTTTTGTAAAACATATAGAATTCCAAAAATACCCTAACAATATTTCTTTAATTCCAAAAAGTCATAGTGTATATACAAAATCCTACACAACAAATATTTCTCCACTTGCCGCCATTTTTTGGCAAGCAGCAGCAGGCACGATTTTTCTCATGCTTTCTTTATAGCTATGTTTATCTAAATTGTTCATTCTCTTCACTTTACAACCACTTTTCAATTACTTTTAAGGTTTATTAATTTATTTTACTATTGTTTAATGTATTCACATGGTCATGTGGTCCACACAAATCAGTATATGTATTATGGGCTAAGAACGTGATCAAATTGCCACTATTCTTATGTACCGTTAACATTTTCATTGTTCGTAAAGATTTGTTTTGATTTTTAAAGTTTATTTTAAACTTTTTAATTGATAGTTTTGGTGCTTACTGATAAAGTTTATTACCTCATGTTTGAATTATGGGGTTTATTTAAATTTTAATTGAAGTTTATTTTAAATTTTTATGTAAAGTGGGGATATTAGATAAGAAATATCATGATTTGTCTAAATTTATAATTTAAAAGTAAGTTCTCTTATCCTTTTTTGGTAATTTGACTCCACAAAAACACTTTTAATATTGTGGAACCAAACAATCTAGTGGCTCAAAAGAACTTTTTTAATTGACAACTAACACCCAACAACTTTTTATCAAAAGCTTTATTTATAAAATCTCTAATTGCAACAGCTCTACTTCTAAAACTTTTACTCAAGAAGTTGTACCAAACGGACCCTAAAAGCTCCTGAATGAGATAAATGCTGGAGATAAATGTTGATTCCTGATAAAGATTGACATTGACATCAAATAAAACTTTAAATTAAGTGATACAGATGATCATACTAAGAAGTTATCAAAGACTGAAGATACTTAGATTGTATTATAAATAAAGAACTCTTGATGTTTATAGAGATATGAGCAAAGGACTTAAAAAAAAAAAATTAATATTCATTATAATTTTTTTTCGATAATGAAAAATTACTTTTTTTCTATATGAGTGGATGTAGGCCGCATGATGAACCATGTAAATTCTCTATCTCATTTTTTATATCGTCCCATTATTTAATTCCATAATTAACAAGAAAGAAATTAACGGCAACACCCACCACCGCAATATTACTTCTTTTACGAAGTGATGACTAAAACCGTCGTGCATCAGTATTACAAATTTACAATGGTCATAAATTTATCGATACACTCCTTAAGTTTCATAATATACCCATTTTATATTTAGACACAAACATGTAAGAATGTAAAACTTGAAAACTTGTAACGGGTGTTACATTATAATTTATAAAGTAGTTTTACTCTTTAAAAAACGCATATTGTACATAAAATTGGTCTCATCTCATCCTGACGTCGATGAAAAATCCAAGCCCTGCACTTGTGTTTGAAAAAGATGAGTGTATGGCCTGTTTGAGATTGTTTTTGGGAGATTTAAAATTGATATGTAAAATTTAAAAGTTAATTTTAGTATTTGATAAAAAAAATTAAAATTACTTTTGTTAAAATCAACCCCTGCTAAAGCTGATTTTAAAAAGAAGAAAATAAGTAATTTTTAGATTCTAATTTTAAGAATCAATTTTATCTTTTAATATAATTCCTTAAATATCGTTAAAATTATTACCTAAACCCAAAATAATCCTTATTCAAATTAGAAACAAAATCAATGTTTTAATAAATTTTTATTATAATTCATCAATATAAATTTATTAATTTTAATTTATCGATCAAATTATTATTAAATTTATTTCACTATATTATTAATTTAATTATCAATTATTTTAAAAATAAAAATATAAAATCAATATATTATAAATTTTATTTTTAGAAAAAATTATTATAATACACAATTAAAAATATATGTATATGTTTTTATATATATAAATAAATTTTATCTTACATTATGTACATTTTAGTCATTTATTTTCTCTCAATAATTTAACAGTAAAATTTACCAAATGTCCATAACTGTTTTCAAAACTCACAATACTTTTAAAAATAAAATTTAAAAAACACTCAATTGATTCTCTTCGCAGCTGATTATTTTTACAACACAGTTAACAGCAATTATTTTAAAAATTACAATATTTCCAAACCGACCCCAAGACTAAAAAGAGATCCAAGAATTTTGACCATTACAATTGGAGACTTTTTGTTTATCAATTCATTTGTCAATAACGACTATAAACTCAAATAATTTTTGAAAAATGATAAACGCTATGGAAAAGCAACACAGCCGGATAGCCAAAAAACGAGATTCCAAAAGCTTCAAGAAAATCAGAACATGTAAAAATGGCGAAGAGTAAGGAATGAGAAACTCAAATGAAGTCCACGTGCCAGAACTATGACAGGAATGCTACAAGTGAATCAAATCAATCCAGATTAGCAATGACTGCATCGACAATCTGTTGAGTGGTGCAGCCTCCACCGAGATCTTTGGTTCTGTACTTTTCCTCTGATATTACGCGTTTCACTGCAGTCTCTAGTCGATCAGCAAATGAAGGGAACTGCAAATGTCTTAGCATCATGGCTGATGAAAGAAGCAAAGCCACTGGATTTGCTTTCTTTTGTTCAACTACTTTCTCATTTCCCACATTTCCTGCTGATGCACCTTGCTCAAAAACAGCAGTATCAGCTCCCACATTACCTGTTAAGCCATTGAAATTTTGATAAGACTTAATTCACCCATAACCAACGAAAAAAAAATTCCAGAACATTCAATGCAGTACACCATAAATTAACCTTACCATCCCTTCTTAAGCATATAACCATCATTATATTTTAATATCAGAACTCATCAAAAGAAATAAAACCTGAAAACCAGAGATTTTTACCTCCAGGCATGACACCAGTGCCTCCAGCAATACCAGCTGCTGTATTTGAGACTAGATTGCCGTACAGATTAGGGGTGACCTACAGAACATTAAGAAAGCTCCATAAGCAAGGAGGGAAAGCTAATAAAGTTGGTACCGAATTTACAAAAAATCATGAACCAGACAGAAACTGGAATCACATTGAAAACCAATGTAGTGAGATCTAAGATCTCCCTATATAAAACTTAGCCAATAATTCTACACTTTCATCAGCAACATGAAATATATCAAACAATGCTCAAACATTCAGCCCAACATAGTAAAGTACACGATTTCACAATGTACAAAGCACAATTCAATAGAACCAAAGTGACGTTGCCAAAATTTCTAGAAAGATTTTTTTTTTTTTTTGGGTCACTACACCAAAAGTTGCCAAAATTAATTATACACATTAAATACTAGTCACATTGACATCAACCAAAAATACTACGAGATCTACAATTTCATATAAAACAAAATAATAATGCAGTAAGCAAAATTATGTATGCCTACAACCTAGAAATAGATACTCAAGTACGATGCAATGGCATAAACATGCACAGCTATGGGAAAAACATGCACGGCTGTTTTAAACTAAATCAGTATTTGAAAGCTGCATACCATGACATCAAATTGTTCAGGCTTTGAAACAAGTTGCATGCAGCAATTGTCAACAATAATCTCATTGTACTTGATACTGGGATATTTAGTAGCAACCTCCCGGCAAGATTCCAAGAATAACCCATCCGCAAGTTTCATAATGTTTGCTTTGTGCACAGCAGTTACTTTTTTCCTGTAGTTTAAGTACGCATACTCAAATGCATATTTTGCAATGCGCTCTGAACAGAACTTTGTTATCACCTGCGCAAAAACAGAAACAAGCATTAAAATATATAAAAAATGAACCAAGTCTCCCCCCTAATCCCATTTACTACAATTATCATTATCCCAGCTAAAGTAGAGCTCTAACAAATTTGATCAAACACAAGAAATATGACTAGCAATTCAAACTAGACTCAAGCTAAACTAAAGGTATGTCTTGAATTGATGAGCTATGGTGGTTGTGGAATGAAATCACAAGCTTTTTTTTTTTTTTTTTGGCTTTAAAAAACAAAAACTATATTTATCCATTGACATTGCTATCAGGAGTCTATCGAGAGTCTAAAAACAATTGTAGAATAGCTGGTGGGATCATCGAGCATAGCTCAAAAATAGCTAACAAATTCCTTTCCTTTGAGATCAGGCGAAGGGTGTTTAACCACCAGACTAACGACTTGGTAGCATAATCACTAGCTCTTAAGTACAAATGAATGGACGATAGATAAATTTTGTATATGACAATTAAGAACATAGCCTCAAATTAATTGATATTAATAAACAAAAAATAAAACAAGATCAACACTATGAACACAAATTAAAATTACAAGTTACCTTAAGACTCTCGACAACGCCGGGAACGACTTCGTGCTCGAGTCCTGAGTACTCACCTTCTGTATTTTCCCTAATCACAACAATATCAACATTTTGATGACGTGTCGGCAACCCAGGCAAGTTAAAGCAGTTGACCAGCGCAGCGTACAAGTCAAGCTCTTTCCTCAATTGAACGTTCAACGAACTGACACCGCCGCCGACCGGAGTTTTCAGTCCGCCTTTCAAGCAGACCTTGTTCTTCCTTATGGAGTCCAACACTTGTTGCGGCACGCGCTTCATGTCGCCGTGGACTTCGTACTTCTCGAAGTAGATCGGCGCGTGCATCGCTTCCATTACTTGCTCTACCGCGTTGGTCACCAGCGGGCCGATGCCGTCGCCGGGGATAAGGGTCACGGCTCTCGGAGAGCCGTCGCCGGGTCGGGGCATGTAGGTTACGGATCGGGTTTGGATTAGGGACTTCAGGAAAGGGAGGGATCGGCGAGACATGCTTGGTGTACGGAATTGTATGCCACGAAGAGAGAGAGAGATGAAAGAAAGAGAGTGATCGCGCCGGTAATCAATCGATTGATAGGGAGAAAATAGAAATGCCTTTCCGATGATTTTTTAATATTTTAATACATAAATTTTCTTTATTAATTTATTATCTAACCAGTACTAATAATAATAAAAGTATTTTCTGTTCTTTATGTGTAGAGAATAGAAAAATAGAAGGTTATTTTTAAAACATTGACTATTATTATTATTATTATTATTATTATTATTATTATTATTATTATTATTATTATTATTATTATTTATGTTTTTTAATCTATGAAGAGACAGATACATAATTACATATTACAAAAACTTGGATTATTATTGTTATTCATTTATTTGAGAACAGCAAGAAATTGTAAAATATCTAAAAAGGCACCATCTGCATCATGCCGGGCCTGCCAGCAATCACGGCTCACAAGTTGAAAAGCCAAGTATAAGAAAGTCAAAAACACACCATGACCATGCATTCATTAAACTTTTTACTACCTACGAATTCCAAGCAACACAGCAGCAGCAGAGCAACATCGACTACCATGCGAAAGTGAAACTGAACAACACTCATATATTGATGTGGATAGCATTAACAAAATAATTCTCTGAGGTTAAGGTTTCAATTACAGTGCAAAATGAAACAGGTACATTCCAACAACAGAAGCTTACTTCAAAGAAGATGCCTAATTGCTATTAAGCTAAAAACATTCTTCTACATTGTCAAAAGAACGGTATGTTTTGAGTCTCACTTAAAACACTCAGGGGCCAATATAACCAATAAACAAGCACACACACCAACCCCATAGCGTTCCTTCACAAATATTCAGCTCCAAAACCTGCCTCGGCATCAATTCCCAGTGTGCCTCCTCATAAGCATAAAATCACCAAATGAAAGTCTTACAAGAAAGAACATCTATGATATATCTGTATTTAATGGGTTGATGGGGCAACAGTGTTTCCCAATCCCATCTTCTGGCCCAACAGTGCAAGCTGCTCAACAAACTCATCTCCTGTGAGAATTTCTGTTGTTCCGTATATAACATGCTTCACAGGCTGCTGACGCTTCGCAAGCTCTTGCAAGCTGCCATATTCCATGTAGTTGCCACCACCAATCATGAACACAATAGCTTCTTTAAATGGTCCCTTCAGATGGTTGCTACCGGAGCTTGACTTGGGAGCACGAGGATCAAACATGAGGTACGAGTCAATTTCAGGATTTGGCCTCCCCTCCACCAAAGCTTCCACTGTCCTTGTCAGTGCCAATTGCCTGTCATTAGATAATAAATTCTTCACACCAGCTGTCACAGCACTGATTGACTGCCCATATAGTTTCTCGGCCCAATCAACTATGTTATTTCTACTTGCAGAATTTGCTGATGCCAATGAGACATTCAATGACTTGATCTTCTTCACATACTGAAATGCACTAATATCAACCTCAGACTCCCTCAGAGCTGCTTCCACTGCTTCCACTTCTGATTGATTGATGGTTTCCGAAGAAATCAGATATATAATTGCAAACCGCAATTTGTCCATCTTACTGCCTTTCCCTTTAAGCACACCCATTAGTTCACTTCGATCAATGCCTCCTCTGATCATCATGTCATTTTCCTTTTTAGCATAGGAATCAAGAGATCTTTCCTTTATCTCACCCAACAGCACAGTTGCAATGTTTGTGTGCTTATCAATCACCTGCTTCCTCTCAGTCAATTCAGGTAGCGAGTTCACAGCATTCATCAAATGCTTTGTGTTTCCAATTAAGTCAGTCCCATCAAACTCAGCCCCATCGTTTCCTCCTGTTCTTTTATTCACCTCCTCAACATCCTTTTTATACTTGTTCAGTTGGGTCTCAATCTCCACTGCAACTTCAGGAAATTCCAACCACCCATTTGCCACCCAAAATGGGTCTGCACTATCTAACTCAAATGACTTCATACCACCCTTTTCTCCCTGCACACTCAACCTATTAAGCTTCAATCCAAGCACGTCATGCACAAGTGGTCGATACCTAAAGTCATGCTGTATCCCAACAGAAAGCTCAAAATTCCTATCGAAAATACAAAGAATTGGACGCTGAAATGAGCTCGCAAAATTCCCACCTTCTGAAAACAAGTTGTTCTTAGACAACAAATGATCCCTCAACTTCTGATCCAACGCCGAAGCAACCATCTCTGCAGGACCACTGCGCGGACACCTTATAATTGGCACCACCCCAAGAGTAGCCAATACACAAAACAACCCATTGACAATCCTCTCGATAATCTCCTCAATCTCTCTATCCCCTGCCTTTGGATCATTCAATTGAACATAACTACTCTTCTGTGCCAACGAAAACAAATTATCCTCTAAAGTCACAAAATCCAAATACTGATCATGGACCTTTGAGATCCTCTGAATCGAATCCGAATTCAACATCCCTGATGCCAAATCCTCAAGAAGTGCACGAGGTATTGAGGATGAAAAGTTCAAGTGAAAACTATCATAAAGCGAAGCAGAAGCATCGGCTATAATTCTCTGTATATTCTGCTGGCTTGCTTGAACAAAGTACACAGCAGGCACGTCGTGAACAGGTTTACGATCTTTATCAATGAGGAAATAAAGGGTCACCCCATGTTTTCGAAGATCCTTAACATGGATCAAGGGTGACAAAATATTCTGACAAAACCTATCATAGATCAAGATTTTATAAACCTCTTCATTTGCTGTCCCCGTGGCATTCACAGGCTGGTTTAGATTCAGCATTCGAGTTATGCATTCTGTTAGGATAGGAATCAAATTTACGGATCAGATTCAATAACACCACTATGCAAACAATTAACCCACCAAAGAAAATGCACTGAATTAAGTCAATACATATGAATTCAGTAAAAAATCTAACATGGTTTTCTTTTCTTAATACGAAATTATACATCGAATCCAATTCAATAATACAAAGTGGGTTTTATTAAAAGAGAGATCTAATGAAAGCGAGAGAGAGAGAGATATGTACCAGTTTGTTTTTGGCGAAGATTGAGAGCCATGGTGATGTAAACACTTTGCTAAATTTTTGTTCAGTTGCTTTTTATTCTCCAAGCGTTTGAAGCTTTTGTAAAATTGAAGGCTTTAGGATGGTGAAATGGAATTGAAGAAGCGGTCGAGTAGATGCAGATGGGCAAAATGGGAAAAACAAAGGTTGAAAATGGTGGAGATTTATGGTTCTTTAAGCGGTGATTTTTCGTGCAGTTATTTAATTTTTACCCGGCGGTCACGTCATTAATTTGAAGTACACGTCAGATTTATGCAAGTGAACCAATAAAAAATTTTCTTTTTTAAATTAATTTTCTACTTCCACTTTTCGGGCTTATGAGGAAAATAAAAATGAAGGACATGCTAATAAAACAAAATGAAGGACATGTTTGGCTGAAAACCTATTATTATTATTTTCTTAAAAAATTGAATAAATTTTACTTTTGATTAAATAAATTCTTTTTGAATCTCGTTAGATTAGTTGAAATTTACGGTTGCAAATCTATTAGAACTTCATAAACTACTCAATGTTTACAAATAAAAATCTATGCTAACTCTTTAGATTAATTTTGTGTTAGACTTAAAACCTCCTACATTAGTTTTGTAATTAAATAGTCCAAACATCTAAACTTATAACTCTTATATTTATTGATAGCTACTATTAAAAATTTATTATAATCTTTAGATCAGCTCTATGGTGATATAAATGTACTACAAATGTGATATTACAGTCTAAATATTTAAACTTAGAATTTTAAAGGTTAGCTTATTTTTTAAATAAAAAAAAATTATTGAGATCTCATTGATTAGATGATATTTATAATTAAAAATTAAAAATTTACGTAAATCAGCTTTGTGATAACTTAAATCAACCAAAGTCTCTTTTATCAACACTTTGATAATGTAAATATTTTAAAACTTCCTAGATCAGTTCTATGCGGTTCAATATGAATATATAAGATTAGAAATTAGAATTGGTCAAATTTATTTTTAAAACATACTCTTTTAAAATCAACTCTTACCAGTACATTTTAGAAACTCGAATCTCTACCCACACAAAAGAGGAAGGGAAATGATATACAACTGTACTAGTGACTGGTTTCGAAATATACTATATTTAAAGTCACATTTATTCTTTTTGTCATTTTATGAAGAAAGATTATAATATAATACAATATAATAGGTGTTTTGGGTGAAAATCGTCATGATCAGGCACATATGAGCATAATGTGCTCCCCTGAACCTAGAATGGCTCCTCAAAGAAGATTACATTCGACGGGGCATGTGGCTGCTGGTCACATGAACAGAATCAGCTCGAGGGCACACAAGGAGAGACTAGAATCAAGTCAAATAAAAAACTTGGTCAAAGGTTAACCCGTGGGTTTCCCCCAAAGAATTCCGGCACGAAGCCCACTCACGAGCAATTGCACTGCTCACTCGTCCACGGTTATGTAACCGACCCAGTAACGGTATTGGGAGAGAGGAGGCCGATAATTTCAATTGGATATAAAAACTTCGGAGAACGAAGGTGAGGGGGTTGGATAACTTTTGGCTTGATTCTCAGATACTCTTTCTTTCTATCGACAATTTTTTCTCATTTATCTTTCTTTCTTATTGAAATTAAGCCTTCCAATTTAAAGTAGTTGTAATTAAGCCACGTGATTTGTCACACAAGTTTTTCTAAAAAAAGGTCCGATTATTGACTTGAGCAACAGAGGCTTTTCAATAGAAAAACATCTGGTGGCCCTCTAACTGAGTATTGTGAGCGCATGTGAACCAGTTTAACAAGTTCGTGATTGAAGATAATTGTTTGACCAGAAAAGTTGCAGCGCTAAGCTGTTATCCCAACAAACAAATTTAAGTATTGGCATGGACACTTAGTCGCAACTCTATCAACCAGATTTCTGCATCAACAATAGAAAAATTTTATAATGTCGTGATTAAAATTATAGTATGAATATTGTGATAAATATAAATTTTATAAGTTTTCAAATAAAACTAGTAAATAGAAAGTAAAACAAGAAATTCAAACTATTAATTATTAAAAAGATTACCATAGTTTCTATGGTATGACTATTAATTGAATTAGTTTAACCACAAATTGTATATTTGTACTAGTACATTTATAAATTTCTTTTTATCATTTTCTATAATAGTATTTATTTATTACACAAGCTGACTAAACAAAATTATTTATCTTGATGTGGATCAAACCAAAATAAAATAAAAAGATATTCTTATATTACTAGACACATATATGATATATCAATAAAATCATACATAATTTTGAGTTTTATGCATATTTTATGTATTTTCAAATTTTATTCCTTAATTGTACTTGGAGGCCATTTGTGGCTATTGTTGAGAAAGTGTAAAAGAGATGCAAACTAAGCTCGTCTTACGATAGTTTTAAAAAAATATTAAAATAATAATTTTCCAAAATTCGATTTTGAGAATAAGTTTCATCTCTAATGAAACATGACATATATTATATAAACGCAAAACCAACATTATTCAATTTAAATACAAAATTAGGAAACATTTAAGGTAATTAACATTATAAATGAGTATTTAGTTTTCATTTGCAAGTATTTTTTAATTTTTTCAGTAACTCTTATATTATTTTATTTATTTTACCTTTGTTCGTATATTTTAAGTATAATCTACAAAATTTATGTTTAATTTTACACTTAATATTGATTTATAAGTTTTATATTACATTTATAATTTTTTGTTTTATTTACTAGTAAGATACCAATTTACCACTTCTATATTGATTTACTTGTTTTATTTTTTATTTACAAATCTTGTATTTCATTTTCAAAGTTTATATTTTTTTTTACATTCAATGTTGATTTACTAGTTTTATATTAAATTTATAAGTTTTTATTCATGCCACTTTTATATCAGTTTACTTATTTTACCTTCTATTTACTAGTCTTATATTCTATTTTCAAAATTTATGTATCATTTTGCCCTTAATGGTGATTTATTAGTTTTATGTCATATTTACAAGTTTTTATTTTATTTACCAATAATGTATCAATTTAGCAGTTTTGTATTAACTTATTTATTTTACCTTTTTATTTAAAACTCTTATGTTTTATTTCTAAAATTTATGTTTTATTTTTAAAATCAATGTTGATTTACTAGTTTTATGTTATATTTGTAAGTTTTTATTTTGTTTATTGGTGATGCATCAATTTATTAGTTTGTCATTAATTTAGTTTTTTTAACCTTCTATTTACAAGTTTATATTTTATTTTCAAAATTTATGTTTTAATTTTTAATCAATGTTGATTTACTAGTTTTACGTTATATTTGTAAGGTTTTTGTTTTCTTTATCATTAATACATCAATTTACTAGCTTTATATTAATTTATATGTTTAATTTTCATTCACAAGGTTATGTTCTATTTTAAAAATTTATATTTTATTTTATAGTTAATCTTGATTTATAAATTTTATATTTCGTTTACATACTTTATATTTAGAGTGAGACTATTGCTACCCCTCTAAGTATCTTTTAGCACCCCTTTTGTTTATTAACCCCATCAAAATATTTTTAAAAATTATAAAGTTCTTTTAATACCTCTATCAATGACATAAATACCCTTAATTAAAACTCAGCAGTGCAGTGTAAACTGCATTATCTAATTTTTATTATTAAACCCCATTTCAACAACAAAATTTCTTCCATAAAAAAAAAACAACGAGTTTTATTCTTTCTATTGAAGCTACTAGTAGTAAATTCCTCACTCGAAATTAAAGGAAAATACAATCTTTTTTATTTTTTAAATATTAGTTTTTTTAAGGAAAAAATTACTTGATTTTTTAGTGGAGTTTTAAGTAAAAATTATAATTTTAGTAAAAGTTAAAATTAGAAAATAATTTTAAAAAAAATTAAGAGAAATTTGGAAGGGCGCCGATGGTCCCACTCTTTTGTTTAATTACAATGTTGATGCATTTATTTTAGTGACTTAATAGAATGACCAATATGATATTACGTGAAAAGAATCAAAAACAGGAAAAATGAATATGCATTTATTTTTGTTGTCCCAAACGCAGCCTTAACAGTAACTGCCCAACCTCCCTCAAGAGGATATCAAGATATCATCATCAGAACTCGTACTTAAAGGAGTGAATACTCAACAACACTGCACTATCAGAGAAGAAACAAACAGCAGCAGCAAACATGGCGACGACCCCATTTCTTCGCAACAAATACTGGGTTCTGAGGCACGGCAAAAGCATTCCGAATGAGAAAGGACTCATAGTTTCTTCGTTGGTTTTTCTCTTCACTCAGACTCTGCTTTATTTTATTTTATATTTATTACTCACGTTCATTTATAAATTACTATACAAATATTTATGTGATGTAATGAGCAATCAAGTTTTTGGCTTTTAAATTGTACGAGGAAATGAGTAATGCCATATCGGTTTAGTTTAATCTTAGGTTATCATTGTCTGGTTTTGTTTCATGTCTGATACATTCATCGTGATAACAAAATTCTTTTTTTTTGTTTAATTTCTTTTTAATGATCCCATTTTTGTTTTGAAGTTGTTTACTTAGTTTTGATTAACAAAAATAGGAAAATGGCACGCGTCGCGAGTATCAATTAGCATCAGAAGGAGTGGATCAAGCTCGGTTGGCTGGAGAGTTATTCCTAAAGGTATTTACATTTCATGCTTGTCATTCCTTTATTCATGTTTTTCTTGCTAAGCAAAATGAATTGTCTTAGGTTTTCATTTTGTCAAGAATTATTATTTCTAGAACCAAAATTTTATCTTTTGTATGGCTGTTTGCTAGTGTATGCCTTCTGGGGTACTCAATAGTGTTTGTGAGGAGTGCATCCATTAAGGGGTAGTTGCTTAATCATTAGGAATGGTATTGGATTCTGGTGCGTGCTTTCCTGAAGATTATGTGTACGATGATAATAGCTTGAGTCAATGATCCACCTTTGATAAACCCAGATTTGCAAGATAGGTAGGTACTATAACAGTAAGCGGGTACCTATAAATGAAGATCAAGAAGAAATAGATTTTGGTTGTCTCCGATGGTCATTATCTTATCCAGACTCATTTGGCCAATGAGAAAGAGAAAAATGTATTTTCTTCTTCACATACTGGGTAACTTTATTATGTGTGTAGGAACTGAATGAAAATAATATTCCGCTGGAAAATGTTCGCATATGCTACTCTCCATTTTCAAGAACAACACACACAGCTGAAGTCGTTGCATCTGTTTTGAATCTTCCTTTTGAAGGTCCTCAATGTAAGGTAAGCTGCTTTAATTTGCAAAGATTTATCTTATTGAGATTACCCAGATGCTTTTGCATTGAAATGCTTTGAATAATAGACAGAACATACATGTGTATGTTAAATGCTTCAGCTAATGCTTACTGACTTGTCCAGAGATGAGGATAAATACTTTGCATTTGTGTATTTGTTTTCTCAAAAGAGACTTATATTCAGTCAAACAGAACTTCACACTCTATTTTCAGTATTCTTTCCTTTCTATTGTAGGTTTGGGACAAAAAATTGCTAATTTATTTTGACAAATAAAATGAAACATTTGTTTTTCATCACGCACTTGCTTGCACTGATCTTGAAGTTAATTTTGCTGGGCAGGTGATGGAAGATCTTCGAGAACGTTTCTTTGGCCCTTCATTTGAACTTTTGTCACATGATAAAGTATGTGTCCTATTAATGAAATCTAATTGTCATTTGTCAGTATAAATGTGGCATATGAAAGATTGCTTCTGCTTTATAATAGGGGCATTATAAGCATTTAGGGTGAAGGTTTAATTGATATGTGGTGATATCTACATCAACTGACCTATTCTATTTGAACCTATGCACAAGTTTTTGTTTTCCCCCTAATTGCATAGTATTTGAGGCTTTCTTATTTCCTATTTCCTTCCGTGAGCAGTATCCTGAGATATGGGCCCTAGATGAGAAAGATCCATTCATGCGACCGGAGGGAGGAGAAAGTGTCAATGACGTCGTTTCTAGACTTGCAACTGCTATGGCAGCTATGGAATTGGAATTTCAAGGGTAATAATGCTCATCCTTATTTGGCATTCCGGAAAACAAATCAGGGAATTATTTGAGAATAAATGCTGCATTTATGTTTCTAAGACACTGACATTGATACTAGTTGGGAAGCAAACAAATAAGGATATACAAATTTGAAAGCAAACAAATAAGTAACAACATGAATGATGACTCCTTGATTATGGATTGCTAACAACTAAAAATATGATCCTGGATCAGAATGCTTAAAACCTTAGTAGTATGAGTTAGCAGAAAAATATTTCCCATCTGAATTCTCAAAGAAATTCAAATGATATTGTGGAAAAAAAAACATTAATTTTAAATCCTTGATAAGATGCTTAACATTTTGTTCATGTTACCTGAATATCATATTGTTTAGCGTGATAATTGTTAGGTGTTTAGCGTGATAATTGTTAGGTCCTGTAGAATGCTTATACAACTGCAATGATTTCATCCTTCTAGTAGCTTGAGGTAATTAGCCCCTAATTTCTTGTGTTTACTTTATGTTTGTTTTGCAGATGCGCAATTTTGGTTGTTAGCCATGGTGATCCCCTACAAATCTTGCAGACACTACTTAATGCCGTTAAGCAAGTTACAGAGCCCAATTGTGATAACTTGGCATCAAGGATTGAAACTGTCCGAGTCCACAACATCCTGTCACAGCACCGGAAAAATGCTCTGCTTACTGGAGAACTTCGGTCCGTTGTACAATAGTTCGCTGAATCTGCCTAGAAGAGTTAGGCCGGATATTATTGAGCTCGAGTTGTTGGTAGTTTTTGCCAGCAATTTCTAACTGGAAGATTATATGGGCACTGTAATGGCTTTGAATGAAGCATCATTTACTCTTAAGATTATATTTTAAGTCTCCATTGGCAAAGAGTGCGCAATGAAGTGAATGCTGATTGTTGAACGCCTAGGAGAATCAGCCTCAGGCTCCCTAATTTGCTGTCGTTAAGGATATTTTGATATGTTTCTGTTCTCTCTTTTCTAATTTTCTTATAGTCACTGAATTACCTGACTGATGCTGTAATTCTCAGCATAGGAAATTTGGTTACAAGATGGGAAATATCGTCAGAGCTTATGTACCCTTAGATTTTTGCGAGAAAAGTCTGAGGGAAAAGTGTGTGCTATGTCGTAGCTTATTGTCAATTGAGATTGTACAAGCATCCAGTCACCGAAGAATCTACATGATGAAAACCTGAATAAAGCAGACTTGCACTACTAATTTACAAGAAAATGGAAAGCATTTTGTCAATAATACAATGCATTGCTAAGACAGGACATAGTTACATTTTACTCGATGAATCTGTTGAAAACAAAAAAAGCAATTTTCCCAATCCAGTGGCATTTACTATCACCCAAGCCTTCAGGAAACTCTATACAACAAATTGAATTCCATCATGCAAACCTAACGTACACCATTGATCACCTATAACCACCTCAGTTTACCGGCAAAAAATCCACAACAGAATTCTTGAATCATATACACGTGCAGCCTCCTGGTGCAGCAGTAAATGTTCTATATATGTAAAGCAAGATCCAGGAACCTCATGAGGAAAATTGCACTCTTCTAACCAAATGCCCGCATATGAACAGTTCGTGCTTCATTCCAGAACCATCCTTGTTGAGATTCTTTTTCTTTTTTCCCCCTTTTTGGGTCCAAATTGCTACAATAACTCCTCTTAACTAATCTTTGGTGACCCACCTTCGACCCCTAATCTCGTAACCACCATAGTTTTGATCACTGCTACTTTCTCCACCGCTCTCGCCACTGGTGTATCCTGACTTTCTGCGGTGCTTCTTCCTTGTGGGCGCACTATCACTGATGCTCCCATTTAACAGGGGGTCATCAATCCCACGTATCACCCTCCTTGTGTGTGAGGAGGCAATACAACTATCATCCTTTGTTTTTCTCCTATCCTTGTCATGCCTCTTTATATTTTGGGAGATCTTATGTATCTTCTCATTGAACTTTGTAATCCCCTTCTCCACAGGCTCTACTGCTTGGTTTACAGTGAACTTCACATCATTCACAATCTGCATAGAAAGCAAACATCAGATTCAAGACTAAGAACAGGCTTACAACAATAAAATAAAATTTAATGAGACAAAAGTGATCCATAAATCTATATGGAGTATACAAACGGCAATTAGTTATAATCTGTCCCACAAGAACAATATTTTGTTTCCCACAATATTAAGATATTCCAGGCAACCAGCAAAAAACTAAGTCCAGGCAACTAAAGCAAATCTATTCCTTTTTCTTATAGCTTGCAATGGTGAAAAGATCCACCTGTCCAGGCTGCTTCAATATGACATCATAGGATAAAAAAAACTTACGTATCCACTGCCACCAACAAAAACATCCCGGACACTTTCTCTGATGGTCATTCCACTCTTGATGTCAACATCTGGCTGGGGTAGCCGTAACTTTGTGGGTCTCTCACTGTCCCGAATCTCGTCAGGGTCCAGCGGACAATCAGCAGAGTAGTCTCCAAGGACCGAAATATCCCCAGAAAAGCACTCTCCCATTTGCTCGTAAGGCTTTGCAGGGAATACGTATAGGTGAACAATAGAAGCAATTGCCATCTGTGCTGGATGAATACAAGTGCTTGTTTAACTTCAATATTTTAATGAGATTTATAACATTCATAAACCTTGGCAGGAGAAACAATGTTTTAAAGACTACAGAAAAATATGACGTTAGAGAATAACTATGAATGTGGAAGCAGGTGACATGAAATCTTGAAAGACTTGAGAAACATCAAAAAATGTTTGAAGATGATGGAAGGCATACCTCTATACAAATGATGAAGTCTTGGACACTGGATTTAAACTGCAAGCCTTGAGCTATAGGACTTTTAAACAAACCAAGGGAATAAAGAAGAGCAATTGCTACACCTTGCCACCAAGTCAAAAATACAATTGACTTAAATGTCAAAAACTTGGCCAATGGCTTTATGTGTGCCAATTCATCTTTTGTGACTGTATAAAATTGAATTAGACAATACAAAGCCCAAGACTGACTAAAATTTAGAACCACCGCCATATAAGGATACCTACAAAAACACAAGAAGGCACAGAGAATAAGAGATTTCTTAATCAAATTCCACTGATAGCTGCCCACTGTTTCAGATCTAGAAAAATTAACAGTCAACACCACTAGTTCAAAAAGACACCTATTTTTCAAACAGCAAAACTCCCTGAGAATACAAACCAAAATTGAGAATAGGTGCAAACATGTCCACATGAAATCATTCTGATTCCTAACAGCATATTGCATGGTTATCAAATAACAAACAATTCTCCACACCCACGAAGAGACTGATAGACCTAAAACAAGATTCAAACCATTCAACCCAGCTGCGTGCTGTTTAAAATTTGTTATGCATTAAATAAGATGATCAGAAGGCTAATCTATGAAAAATAGAACACAATCAAGCATTCAAATTATTCAGTGAAATTTTGTGCTAACAAGATATCATTAATGGTCCATGAAATAATCTTACCCGCATCCCCACTTGAACTCTCCTTCACAATACACATTAAAGGCTTCAAGAACGACAGCCAAAAGAGCAGTGAGAGACTTTATTATCATCTGCCAGACAAACATATAACCCACCGCTATTAAACAATGAAAGAAAGAAAAAATTGAAAAAAAAGAAGAGTAAAATGCAGCAAAAGTTAATCTTTCAGTGAGTGAAAGAAAACATACGTATTGAACAATTCCAATTTTGACAAGTTGGTAAAACCATCGACCAAGTTCCCATGGTTTTAAGATATAATTCATTGGGAATGGATGTGTCACAATTCCTCTTTCAGAATTGTGTTCTAACAGCGGAGCTTTATGACTTGCACGTCCTTCTCTTTCCATAAACTCAATAGTTCTCTCTTCCCCCCCTTTGATATATTATTTAAAAAAATGAAACACCATAGGAACAAGAATGAGAATCAGCACATAAATACGAGACCAACAAATGAATAAGAAAGGAATTCTCTATTTCAAAATAAATTCGCATTGCATGAGAAAGCTATTGAAAACTACATACCCAGGCAAGCAACAAGATATCTTCCAAAGCAATACATAGCAAAGGACTCATAGCAATCCCGTAGTATTTCGCAGTCAATACTAACTGTTGGATTCGTCAATGAGACAAACTGTTCAAAATAATCCATGTTAGGAAAAGAGAATGATGCAGCAGAGGGAAGGAGTACCAAACAATGTACATAGGACAGGAAAAACTATTTTCACATTGGAAAACACTCGAATATGTTCCACACCAATAAACAAAACACTGAACCTTCCAATACAATTATGTCACCTCATTTTACAGTGATGTATAAAAATGTATCACATAATCCCCAAATCACTTCTAATATCCAATCTAGTAATTCAGAGACATGCAGTCTCATACTAGATTCGCCCATCCAAACCTGTCAAAAAGTTACAAAAGAAAACCTATCCAGATTCTAAATTTGAAATTGAATAGCTCATCTTTCTCTACAGATGGAAAGTACATCCATTCAAGAAGATAGTAACTTCTTTATGCCAAATTGATTATTAAACAACTTACTGATTCTACTGCATAGCAAGGAACCATCAAAATAACTCCAATCAGAAACTTTTGTTCCTGAATACAGGGACAAAAGAAGAATATAAGTGAATAAACAATAATAGAGTACAAAACCTATGAAGATCTCAATAAAAATTCGACAAAGTGTAGCAACAAATTAACAAAAACCTCGGGATTCTTGTATGCAGAAAGGTGGTCAAACAAAAGGTACATCGAAAGTGAAAGGGTCACTACTACTAGGACACCGGCAATTAGACTTGCCCATATGGGAGTCGCATAAGCAAACAAAGAAACGAGATTGTGATAACTTGCAATCCTCATGAGCTATACTAACTTCTAATTGGGCTATGCTCTCAAATACCACCAGCATAATGGAACTACAAACCCACAAACAAACTCATAATACAACATTTGATGAGCCAAATGGACATGGACCTGTTACAAAACACCCAAAAACAAATGTTATCAAAAACAAATATAAGATTAAAATCATCATTTTTTAATTAAAAAATAAATAAAATTGCTTTAAAACTATGTTCTCATATCTTATTTTATTCATGAAAATAGTTATGCCATGAGAAACGGCAATACCCAATTTTTTTTCTTTTTTCAAAAGTTCATAGAAAATTGAAGAAGGAAAAAATACAGTCCTCAAAATGATATCTCTTCTTGAGTTTAGAAAAGTTGAAAACTTTGAGTCCAACTAAGCCAATTAATTAATCGATGATCAATTAAAAGTTCATTGAACTGAAAAAAATTAAGAGATAAGATCTCTTACAGAGATGCGCCAGACGCTGGGGTAAAATCACTTACAGAGATGGAGGGAGCGTTGTCGTTTTGGGACCCAACCAAACCCACTAATTCTCTTTCGACGCTCGGAGGAGGACACTCAACAACGTTGGCGACTCGGCTCGCATGTGTCACGTGCGAATTTGTTTTGATCCAAAGAAATTGGAATAATCTATCATTTAACCCCTTGGTTGATGGTTGGTAACTGTAAGTATAAATATGGAAGTAATTGGGGAATTTATAGAAAAATCTTGAAATCGGGGGTACGTGGTTAAAATGTCCCCATGTCCCTCAATTGCTTTAGTAACTTGACTCTAATTGCCACTTCGGCCTGGGCCGACGTGGTGGGCTGCTGCCCTCACAAGACTTGTGAGGGCAGCGATTCTAGCCCCCACAAATGTCTTATGAGGGCAGCGGTTTTAGCTCCTATAAAAATATTGTGGGAGCTAAATATTCTTAATATGTAAAAATTATTCTTTCTTATGAAATATGAGTGGAGTATAGACATTCTTCTTCTGTGAGAGATTATTTGTCTGGGCATGTATTTTACAGAATTTAATGTAATAATATAAATCTTAATTATGTATATCTGATTGTAATTATCAGTGTAATATATCTGTTATAATAGTAGTTGTTGTAAATATCTGTGTAATACAGTAATCTAATGTTTAATCAGTATTCAAAAAAAAATTTTGACTCTAATTTTCATAATTTTTAAGTACTTTTTGATAATTTTATACATCTTTTAAACGTATTAACGACAAACTGAAACAATCTTGTTATATTGTTATCATGTCCTACATTTTAAAGAATTAAAAAAAAAAAAAGATAAAATGTGTGATAATTATGTGATAAGGCCTCATCTGTGAAACTGGTCATTACTGATTGATTACACTGTTACAGAAGGGAACGGATCGCGGATCTATTTGGTGTATATGGAAAAAATATGCTTTATTTAAGAAGATAACGAAATATAATGGATCTCAATGTTATTATCCATTTATATTTAAATCGCGAGTAAAGGAAAAACACTAAATTATTCTGAAGCGGAGGAAAATGGAGAACACAGCGGTTTTGAGAGAGTGGTTCGATCGAGTTGACTCAGAAAAAACAGGAAGCATAGCAGCAGCTCAGCTCAAGGTTTAAACTTCTCTTTGCTCATTGTTTCTATTCTATATCATCTCAAATTGAAACAAATTATCTTTTCCATTTAACCACAACGCAAACTGACGTGTCGTTTTCTTTTCTTTTCTTTTCTTTTTTTTTCTGTCAGCACGCTTTCGCCGTTGGCAATCTTGATTTTTCTCTCTCTGTTGTTCAACAAATGATCAGGTTCTTTCATTTTTTTTCAATGATTTATTTTTTCGTGTGTGTATGGTAAATTGCTGACAAATATAATTTTTTTTTTTAATTTTCCAAGGATGTATGATTTTGATAGGAATGGTACTATGAGCTTTGAGGGTAAGTTTAGTTTTGAATGATTTGTTTTTATTTACTTTTTTTTTTAATTAATTTACTATAATTTGTTGATTTTTTTTTTTTTTGTTTGGAATCCAGAATTTGTGGAGCTTAACAAGTTCCTTCTAAAGGTTAGCAACTGTCACTTTATCCATTTTGTGATGATTTTAATCTGTTAAGTGAAAATTTGTAATTTTAACTAAAATATATGAGCTTGATTCAATAAGAAGCTTAGTTACTGTACTGCTCTGTGATCTGCAATCTGAATGCAGTTGTATGTTTTCGAAAATAACTGATACATTCATTTTTTATCCAGTCAAATACTAGTCTCCAAACTGTAAAGAGTTCGTGGCTCTATGGTTCGACATGAAGACAATGGCCTGTTTAATTTTACTATTTTAGTGTAGGTCTTTGATTCCATACATGTTTTCGCAGTTTTGAAAAATGTGTTCTGTTGAGAGTCTTTGAAAATAGTTTTCAAACTCATTCCAAAAACTAGCTTCTTTAAGATTATATCCTATTATATCTAAAAAATCTTCAGTTGTACTTTAGTTTTGAAAGTGTTTCTAGATTATGAATGAAATGTACCCTTAACTTATTTGTTGTTTCTCTTAAGTGCAAGTTATAATCTGTATTATTATGTATATCCACGAGCATAGAAGAAGAAATGATAATTATTTACTCAAACTTGTTTGCAGGTTCAACATGCCTTCTCAGACCTGGAGAGGTAATCGTTGTATTAAGCAGTGTTATATAAAACTTTTTAGTTCATTACTAAGATAAAGAAAAATTGAAAAATCTTTATTTTTTATTTTTTCTTCACTATTTAGATAAAGATTTGATGTAGCTTTGAGATACAGTACAAATGTTTGGTCCAAGAAGTTTGTATATCTACACTCTATCTCAGTTTTTGGGTTCATTGTTGCAGGGGTCGTGGATATCTTGTTCCCGATAACGTGTATGAGGTATCTTTTGACATGGTTTTGACTGTTAGTTAGATGAAAAAATGATGTGTTGCATAGCCTCAAGAATGCCTGTTCTAATTTATAATTATTTGCCTTTGTTTTCTTGTCGGAGCTGTAATTCTGGATTGTAACTGCTGAACCTAATTACAGGCATTGGTGAAAATTGGTTTTTCTTTGGACTCACCAGCTTTTTACACAGTCTGTGAGGTATGCACGAGCATTTTTTATTTTAAATTAAAAGAGATCTTTCTCACATAAAATAATGCAGATGTACTACTTTAACATTGATCATTTTACTCTAGAGTTAATGGCTAGGGACATGAAGCAAACCTAGATGCTTATACAAGATCTAGAAGAATTTTAGCTCTTTAGTTGCTCAAGTAAAATTGTAAGCTTGATTGCTTTGATCAGTTATTTTGTAAGCTGCTGGTATTAGCATTTTGAGTGATGAAATATGTGACCTACTACTGTATGTGGAACACATTCCAAATAGAGACCTTTTACAGTATAGTACATGCCACTGTTGTGGCTTTACATCTGCGATTTGTTTGGATATTCAGCGTGCTTATTATATATTTATCCTTGCTTGCAAATGGAAGCTAGAGAGGATGTTCAGTCACCGTCTCTAGGCGTACAACATTGTGTACTGCAGTCTTGCTGTAATATTACTAAATACGATCTGTTCCACAAAATAACTCTACACGTCTTTGAGATCTTACCTTTCATCAAAGTTTAACTGGGACTGCCTTATTAGATTTACTTCTCTGAACTATTATCTTGTTTGGTAGTGAATAATTTGTTTATTCTCCTTTATAAGGTGAGAATTGGTTTTTTTGGCCATTGAATCTGATAGCTTTCTTTATCACTCAGAGTTTTGATCAGAATAAGAATGGAAGACTTCGTCTGGATGACTTCATATCCCTTTGTATATTTTTGCAGTCTGCTCGGTATGAATCCCTTAAATTTTCATGTTGAATATTGCACCTTGAGTGATTAGGGATGGTTGATTGACATAAATGCCCTCACATTCCACAAAAATTGCACGAGTCTTGAGACATAGTGCAGCGCTTATGGTATTTATCAATGAATTCAAAAATTTAATGCCATTCTGCTGATGGGGAGATTATTATTCATTTTTTTCCTCAGGAATCTGTTTAATTCATTTGATACAGCTAAGCAGGGCAGGATCACTCTTGATCTCAACCAGTTTATCTTTTGTAGTGAGTATATAAATTCAGCTTGAGCAAGAACAATTTTGTTTCTAATAATCCTTATTTTTCACCTACCCCTTGTAAATCATGTGGTAAATTCTTCTTGCGTGCGTTTTCTGATATCATTAATTCATTATGTTAATGTCTTCCTGTTTTGCTGCAGCTGCCAATTGTAGAATATGAAATCAAATTCTTGCTGCCCAGTAAGTACGGTGGCCTGCTGGATGGCTCCGTATATCATGGACTTACTTGTATAGTTATATTCTCTCCCTATTAGATTTTTATTCTTTTTTCTCTTCCCCATTTTTGGGTTTGATTCAGGATTAGCTTATTGTTTTGAGGATTATGTTGACAATATAGGTGTGACTCAAGTTCAGTTGCATAAAGTAATTCCGTTAAATTTTCTAACTCAAGTATTACAATAACCATACTTAAATATTAGACGAGTCCTGAATGGATTAAAAGTAGCCAGGAGCAACAAGTACAATGCGTATAGCCGGTTTCTTGAAGCTTCTATGATTGCCAAAATATTTTATATATATATATATAGAGAGAGAGAGAGAGAGAGAGATATTAGTGTCATTCAAAATCTCTTTTTATTTTATTTATTTAACTTTGTTCGAGTGTAATGAGAGAATGAGTTTTTGGAGGAGAATTTATATTTATCTCTTTTGAAAAGAAGCTCCAATTTTGAGATTTTGGAAGTAGTCTTGAGAATCTAAAGATTGTGCAGCTTTTTTAAAGAGCTGATGAATTGTTTAAGTACCATTTTTAACGATTTCAATCCACGGCTCACACAACAAAAAAACTTTTCCATTGAGATAACTAGAAACTTGTCAAGTAATTGAAATATATAAAAAATAATTTATGACAGAATGTTAAAATAGTTTAATCAATTAATTAGTTATAAATAATGGTTAAGTTGAAAATTTTTGACAAAATGTGAAAAGTTAGGTGGTGCAAGGCTTTGTTAAAAATAATTTACGTGAGTACATAAATTGTCGATGTAAAATATGGTGGTTCATTAATAACTTTTCTTATAAATATTGAATGAATTGTAGGCCAGTGATTTCAGTATTTCTGTGCATTGGATTGTTCATTCTTTAGCATATAAAGTTTTTTATTTATCTCATTCAAATTAATCAATTCTAGCAAAGCCACAGGACCTAACCTTTCAAATTTTATCATCCACATTTTATATTTTATATTTTGTTATCTCTAAATAATTGGTAATAATGATAATTTTTTAAAAATTATTGATTTTAATTCTTAATTAATAAAGATAATTTTGGAGTTTTATAATATATATGAGGATATATATTAAAGATAAAACTAGTTTTCAAAATCAGATTTTGAAAAATATACTATTTTCCTACTTTTCAAAAATTACTGTAGTGTGAGGCAATCTTGCTGAAAGTGGTTCTATTAAAAAAAAATTATGAAACACCAAATTTAGCTTTTAATTTTTTAGAATTACATTTAAACCTCTCAAAAACAATTCTAAAGGGACCTTTATTATAAGAAAATCTATTTTAATTTTACAAATAACCTCATACAGCCATACTTCACTCTCTTAGCACACCCCGTTGGATCTAAACTCTCCGAAGTTAATATGAAATTTTTGTTTTATTTCAGACTGCCTGCTAAATAAAATAATTTGCTCACTTGTCATGTTATGAAAAAAAGTTGTTTGGATTATCTGTTTTGCTTGATTTTTGTTATTCATTTTATTGGATAAGGTACGGATACAAGTTTGTCCTTTTTCTAGTTTAGAGTAAAATTTAAACTAAGGAAATGATGTCTTCTAATAATTAAAAAACAAATTCGAAGAGTACAAAATAATTATAAAGAAAAAATCTCAATATGAAATCACAAACCCTAAACCCATATTCACAACCAATTTTTAATTTTTGGAGCCGTTTTCCAATTTATATTTTACATTAGTTATTATCTTTCATGGATGAATTAGTTATTGTCTTTCTCGAATGGTTATTTAGAGACGTGAGTCCCTAACCGCCCTTAAATTTCTTTATGCCGTTGAAGGTAACAAGGGTTTTAATAAGAAATTTGTTTTCTAATTGAACTAAAATTAAACGTTAAAGTGGTGACTATAGAAGAAAGCGGTTTTGTGAGAGTTTTGGAAGGGTGCTAATAGCTGCGCAGCTAGCTTTTAGTTTCTTCAATTAGAATCCATTTTGGTAATTTACTTGAAAAGTTTTCGTTTGGCCCGTTTATTTTTATTTTTTATTTATTATTATTATTATTATTATTATTATTTCATATTATTTTGGTCACCTCAAGCTAAGCTAGTTTGTAGTTTCTTCATTTAAAGTCCATTAAACTAAAGCAATAACAGGTCATGAAAAGGTCATTAAGCTTTTGCGTCAAGCATGCATTTATATATATATATAAATAAATGTTTTAATCTGGAATTTTAAAGTGTGGGATCCTTCGGGAAAACATTTAATCTTTTAAAACCCTGCGGTTTTAAAGCTTTCCTGCATTTTTCCCGCACTTTAATATCCCGGACTTGAAAACTACTCTATATATATATCGACACACACACATTAAGCTCATGTCAAAGCAGTGGTGGTGCATACGTTTGAACAAATATGCTATTAATCCCAAAGCAATAACAGGTCATGAGTACAACAACTTTGACATCAAAATCAACATAAGGCTACTAAAATACATCAAAGTGCAGCCGCTGTTCTCAATCTCATCTTATGCTTTTTACAAGATCTTTCTCACTACATTTAACAAAAATAACAAGTAAATTTAACCCAAAAAAAAATTGAAGGGTTGGAATTGGAAATGTGAGGATGGGGACGCTGAAATGGGTGTTACATATGAGAGAATTTTAGGTTTAGGTTTATTAATGTGTAAACTAAGTTGATAAAATTTAATATTCTATATTCTAATTTTGAAAAATACAAGGTTTGGGCTAGGCCAGGCCTTTCCAGGCATGAGAGGGTCGGGCCAAAGCCGAAAGGCCTGGGCTGGACTGGTTTTTTTGCTTAAACATATGATCTTCTTTAACAAAAAAAAAAACAAAAAACTGAAGAGTAAATAACCCAATTCTGTTAACAGGTAACTAAAAAACACGTGTATAAAATTGATTGAGCAGTTCATCAGAAATTACAAAGTAAACAAAAATTTAGGAGGGAAAAGAAACAATAGCAGCAATAGCACCGCGTGATCCAAGAAAGGGCAATGGCTGGATTAAGATTCAAAGCATTCATCAACAAAGAAAAGATTATGAAAGAGCATGCGCAAAAGCTGAACATAGAAACAATCACGGGGATCGCATACGTCATATTAGTGAAAATAAACAAGTCTTTTGGATCTTCGTTTTGGTTTTGTTAGCCATTTTATGGTTCCTTTTGTTTCCATCTGCTCAGTAGTCACTAAGTAGCCAGCTCACAGTAGTAGATTGTAAGACTTAGATTCTGTTGTTCTTTTGTCTTTTGTCAGTCTTCTTGTCTTCATCTTTAGTAGATTTTTCTATTCCTTGAGGAATTGTTTCGTGGTCTGTATTAATGGTGCTGGTGGTCAAAGTCATAGTATCTGAGATCGGCGAAAAGGCTGCAAACGTTGTGTACACAGGTCGTGTTAGAAATATATATGTGAATATATATTTATATATAGGGTTCTATCACTTTGAGGTCACTCATGAGGGATGCATGACCAAGAGTAAGTGATCATTTTGAGTTATAACTCTATAATATCTTACAATATTATAGTGAAAGATATTAAGTGATCATTAAGAAGATGATCACTCTAACATTTGTTTAAGTTTATTTAGTGATCATTAAGAAGATGATCACTACTTTTAGAATGGTATAAATAGAGTGCAAATCCATAGATAAGCGAAGCTAAGCAAATAATAAGTAAAAGTACAATTTGGAGAAAATTCAAGTCAAGAGAAGCTTAGACGGTTCTTGCAATGTGAATTGAGAGGATTTTCTGACTTTGTGGTCATCCTCCGACCATAAATCAGTAGCACAATCTTGGTTTATCAGTTTTCCGCATATAATCCGGGTATGTGTTTAAATTTAGATTTACAAGTTTTTATGTTGATTCTTGCTCGAAAATCAACATTGGTATCAGAGATAAATAGATTGTGTTCTGATTTGAGCATGTAAAGCATAAAAACCAAGCATGTTCTTTAAAAAGGTTAATTTTTTTCATCAAGAACACATATTAATGGCATGTAATAATTCACTTGTTTTTTATGCCATGCTACTGGATTAATAAACATATTAAGGTGTATAGATTAATTCCTAGTTGCCATGAGGATTAATATGATCTATGTAATGAGTAAAATGAAAAACTAGGATATGAACCCGTAGGTTTATTTTACTCATAACTTTTATGATACATAACATATGAATATGAAAAGATCTTTCCAACGGTATATGACACAACTTAAAAGTAAATTTTAACTCCCAAGTATAAGAGTGTCTTGTTGTATTATAACTCGGTGAGTCCGAGGTCGATCCACAGAGAAAAGATTTAATTAGTTTATTTTATTTTATCTAAAAATTGAAATTAAAACTTGAATATAAACAACTTAATTTAAATGAAACTATGGAATTGAACTAGTTAGGGTTATGGATCCACTCTTAGAAATAAATAAAAATTAATAAATTCTTTTTGCCAATTTGTTTTAGATTTATTACTCAAAAGATTAATTATACAAATTATTGTTATTTTCCCTTTAATTTTATGATGGATTAAGTATTTATTGTGCCAAAATTTAATTTGTCTACAATAAGTCAAAATACCATTTCACCATGCCTTATATTAAGATCTTAAGAATTTATTGTGCCAAATTCATTTGTTTGTCTACAATAAATCAAATTTTCAAAATATAAAACATGTATAAAATTAAATAGAAAATAATTTAATTTATAAAATTAAACATAGAATTTGATTAAATCATATTTATTTCTTAAGAGTTTCACCTTCCCCTAACTAATATTATTTAGTTAAGCATAATTAAAATAAAAAGAAGTAGTAAAATTGAATTACTTATAATTAAAAGAAATAAAAACAACTAAAATTGGAAATAAAACTAATTTTATTAATGAAAATAATTATACAAAATATTAAAAACACACCTGGAAATCAAGATTACAAGGAGATGGAGAGAATTTGAGAAGAAGAGAGTTGTAGAGAGATCCTTAAAACATAAAAATGAGGCCCTATTTATAGAAAAATAAATTTATAATCCAGTGCTTTGCGGTCCATCATAGGCTTCATGCATGTGCTCCTCACAACCCTTAGATCAAGATCCAATGGCTGGTCAAACTTCAAAAGTCAACATCACACATGGCATCATTTGACTCATCCGATTTGCCCAAAGAACGGTTGAGATTTGGCGGGTTAATAGGTGGATCGGGTCGACCCGAATACAAAGATTCGAATCCTCCAACTTGCTTCACCAACCATTGCCACGTGGCACAATCATGGCCATTGAATCATGAACGGTTGAGATTTAGTCAAGATTGCCAGTTATCCCATGCACTCATATCTATTGTAAGCTCATTTCATCATCCAATCAATGCTCGGTCAACAGGAAAAGTCAACTTTTTTTACACAAGCCCAATTTTAAGCCGATCTTGACTGATCTTAAGGTTTTCGGACCTCCGGAATCTAAATTTGACCTCCGTTTATCTGTTTGGAGCCTCGAAGTACGTGAAATTAATAATTTTCCTAATAAACACATAAAAATACACAAAATTAAATATATTTAAAACATAATTCATAATTCATAATATATTACATAAACACAAATATAAATTATAACATAAGCATAAAATAACATATTATCGCTTGATAATTAAACAATTTTTAATACTAATCAATATATCATATGCAAAATTCCGACGTGTATTGAGAGAGAACGGAACATTTAAACTTCTGGTTCGAAATCTGGAAAATTGGTGAGCTTGAAGAAGATGAACATTGATTTCATTATTCATGCCACTCGCGGCGATGGAGAGTGTATTCCACGCATCGCCTTCCCAATTGAATTTTTAGGCGCCATTTGCGGCGACCACTTCAAATTTTTATTCTTTATTTTGATGTGATTTAAAAATTAATTTATAATATGTTTATATATTTAATTTCAATTTTGATCAAATAAATGCTTTAAAATTAGAGAATAATATTTTATGTAAGTATTAAAAATATAAACAAGTTTGGTTAGCGAAACGTCCACTTTTAGCGTGTAGAACTGCATGTAGAAATTGATTCATTTATAGCTGATCGCATAATAACACTCTGAAGGTATTCCTGCACCATTGCCTATGTCTGAAGGTAATATTCTTGAATTTGGAGATGATATGGGTGACGTAGAACGAATGATTGATGAATGTTTGGCAGATACTCACCCACCTCTGAGCTTGACCGGTGATGGAAACCAAAAAGTACCGGAGGAGAGTAGAACAGTAGATAGAAACTGATTCATTTTTTTGTATAGTATAGATGTGTTCCAGTGAGTGTGTGAGAAAACAAAGCTGGTTATAAAGCTAATAGAAAAATTTATTTTTGTGAACTCTTTATCACGCTGTTACAACCTTTCTATAAAAACACACTAAAAAATACGTGAAATAAATTAACTAAAAATTAAAATAAATTAATACGATAAACGAAAAATTACAAAGAAAAATAATTTGAAAATTAAATTACATAATTTTAAAGAAGAGAAAAGGAAAAGAAATTTCTTACCTCAAAATGCAGATTCAATTTTTTTTCTTTTTTTTAATAAGAAAAAAAATTTACAAGAAAAAAATTAAAAGAAATTATTTATAAAAATTAATTTTACGAATTAAAATAACTTACCTTCCCGGCAACGGCGCCAAAAACTTGTTGTGCAAATTTTATTGAACTCGCAAGTGCACGAATCTATTGTAGAATAGATTAATGGTGACGATCCCACGAGGAGGTGGATTTTAATTATGAGTAGAATTAAAAATATAAAAAAAAAATATTTTTTGCATATGATGATACATCCTTAAGAGAGTTGTGCTCCAGTGGGAGCATAACAAAATTACTTAAAACATAAAATGAGAATTATCCTGACGTAGTAATATGGATAAATTGCATTTATAGGAAAATTCTGACAAAAATGCATGAGCCTAAGAAACTTTGGTACTGAGAGGGATTTTTAATCTCCACCATCTTTCTAGGAATTTTTCTGGTGCATTATCCATGTGAACAAATGCATGATGGAGTTAGAAGATGAGCCTAGTGGCAGCTAAATCTTCTGCTCAACTTTATATGGTTGATACTAACTCGGGAAAAGCTTCGGACTTTAAACGCAAAAGAGGAGGTAAAATCTCCTCTCAGAGGCAATCCAGTTTGGGTAAGCGCAAGAGAGGTAAATGTGCTGGTCAGAAAAAGGATATGAGCAAAGTGACATGTTACAATTGTAGCAAACTTGGTCATTTCGCTCGTGATTGCATCGAGCCGAAAAATGTACATACTAAATCCACAAATTTACATAATATGTATGTAATAGGCTCCGTTTATATGACTGAAACTCATCCTTTGAGGATTGTAGATTCAAGAGCAACGGAACACGTAGCAAATGAATGTGGAGCCTATGTAGAATATCGTCGGATTAGTCAAGGGACTAAGTGGATATACGTGGGGAATAACTCAAGGGTTGAAGCTAAAGGGATTGGCACTTGCAAATTACAGTTGCATGGTGGCCAAATGCTTTATCTCCACGATGCGTTATATGCACCAGAGATCCGACGAAACTTAGTATTTGTCATTGTACTTTTAAATATGGGATATCATGTGATATTCCGTTATGTTTGTATGCAATTAGTTCTTAATAAAACTCTAGTCGAAACTGATTATTTACTTAATGATTTTATGATTTTGAATGTAATTAATCAAAATTGTTTTTCATTGATCACATCTTCTGATCTGTGGATGTTAATATATGGCATGCCATACTAGGACATATAGGGCAAGACAGAATGCATCGATTATCTAGAGAGGGTTATTTGGGCTCACTCGATAAAATAACATTGCCTATATGTGAGAGTTGTCTAGCTGGAAAAACAACAAGAAAACCATTTGGTAAAGGAACTAGAGCTGAAAGTTCTTTGCAAATTATCTATTCTGACATCTGTGGTCCAATGAGTGTAAGGGCTAGACATGGCGCCTCATACTTTATTACATTCATTGATGATTACTCACGTTTTGGTCATGTCTATTTGATTTCTCAAAAATCTGAAACATTAGATTGCTTTAAAAAAATTAAAATGAGTTGAAAATCAATTAGATAAAACGATCAAAATCTTAAGAACAGACCGTGGACGTGAATATCTTTCTGAACAGTTCTAGGAATTGTGTCAAAAGAAAGGTATTGAGAGACAATTAATTATTTATGGGACTCCACAACAAAATTGTGTTATGGAAAGGAGAAATATGACATTACTTGAGATGGTTAGGTTTATGATGGCGCAAGCGAATCTCCCAATATCCTACTAGGGAGATACATTGCTGACTGCTGCCTACATACTTAATCGAGTCCCGAGTAAGTCAATTAGTTCCACTTCATATAAGTTATGGACATGCAGAAAACATGTTCTAACTCATTTGCGACCCTAGGGGTCTGCAGCTTATGTTCACAATCCTTCTCATGTACATGGAAAATTGGGTGTAAGAGAAAAAAAAAAGTATTTTTATAAGATATCATGAGTACTCAAAAGGGTATGTATTGATTGGTGAACGTGATGACGAAACTATAACTGAACTAGAATCACGAGATGTCGTATTCTTAGAGAATTAATTTCCTAGCATAACAAATGTTGACAAAGATATTTGTTTATATGAAATAAATCCCATTATTTTAAATCCAGAGTAATTGAAATTGGTTATTTGTTACAGTAGATTACGCACGAACCCATGCACAAACAAGAATAATTTAAACAAAATATAATTGTGTGAAAAACTGTAAATATTGAAAAAAAAAATGATGTTCATAGATTACCTAAAGATACCAAAGCGAAATCAATCTTTATGATTTTGGTTGAATGTTTTTCTTTTAGTTAATATCGTTAAACAAAATGAACCTCATAAACTTTATAGTTATAATGGCCAAACGAACTTGTATTCATAATTATTAGTGATCAGATTTGGTAAAATCCCATTTGAAATTAATAAAATTTGTGATAATTTGTCTTATTAGATTGATTGTGAATTGGCTGGGTGCGTCCTATATCTTGTTTTGGATTTAATAAGGGGATAACTTGAGTTTTAATCAACCAACCCCAAATATTTTGACAAAATTCAATGCAACACCCAACAAATTGAAAAACTCAATCCACCTACTAAATAAAATTAAATCTCAGCTAAATTTAATCGAGAAGGGGTACTTTTGACCTTTTATAAGAAGCCATAAACAAATCAATCTCTACATTGACACGTATCAGCAAGTTAAAAATATATTTCTAAATTTAAGTCTCCAAAAGTAAACTGCAAAAGTAATTTTCTTTAAAAAAAAAATCTCTAACTTCTTCTCTCACCTCCTTTGCTTCATGTTTTAGATACAATACCCATTAAGATTTAAAATTGGTATTGATGAAAATTGGGAAATAATTCAAGAGAGAGAGCACGCTTGAGAGAGAGAGAGAGAGAGAGGCCAAAAAAAAAATTATTTTGCTTCTTATTTAAGTATTTGTTATATTAAATAATATAATAATATTGCCAAGGTATTTTAGTGTTTTCAATAGTCTATCTCAGTCAACTTGTAAATATGATGGAACTTTGGGATGTGGGTTGAGATTTTTAACAAATTGAGGGGTGCATTGAAACATGTCAAAATTTTTCCTTAACTTTACCAGTAAAAATTAGGAAAATGCTAAGTATCAAGAAGAACGACAGAAAGACGAGAGAATGAAGCATGTGCTAAGAAAAGAAAGAGAGAGAAAAAAATGACATAAGAGAGAGAGAGGAGTCAAAACGATAGCTTGGATTATAGTTTCTCTTGTTTTTCTCTCGTTCTTTTTGATATCTAGCAGCACTCTAAAAATTAATGGATTGTCACTTGTGTGATTGTCAAAACAAGCGTCGGGGAAATTGACCCTAATCTTTTTAAGGCTAAAACCTCCTCCTAAATATGATATGCTAAGGAAGAGCAAAGTAAAAAAAAAAAAAAAATCATTTTGAGGCAAATTTTTTTTTTACAATCCAATGTAATATTGCACTATATTAGACACAAAACATTTCAATTTTTTTTTTACAATCCAATGTAATATTGCACTATATTAGACACAAAACATTTCAATCCAGTCAAATCCTGAAACATACAGCTGGGACCAACCAATCAACTCGAGAAGCCGGATGCTGCATTGTACTCTCTCGTTGGAAATGGATGATTTTGAATGCTGATGATGTGCGCAACATCCTAGAGAAACTACACTCATGCACACCATATCTTGAAGGACCTGGAAGTTTTGAAATGTGTTTGATTTGAAACCCGAGTGTCACTTCTCAACATCCAAAGCCACAAGATTGGAACATGAATGTGCTTGCAATTTTGCTGTACATGCATCCTTCCTTGTGAATTGATTACAATTTAATATACGTGTATATATATAATCAACACGAAAGCAATACAATGATGTTTTCCTGTGATTTAATGTCTGTTAAGTTAGGTTTATAAGCAAGGCAAATTTAATGTGCTCATTGCTGGATTTGGATAAGTCAAATTCAAGACATGCTAACATACTAAGGTGATATATGAAAAAAAAAAAAATTGTTCATTTTCAAGGCTTCGTTAATTGTCTTTTAAGACTTTCTGACTCTGTAAATGCCAGTGTCGGTTAAAAAAAAACACATGATGAAAAGATTTTAGTTTTACCTTAAAATAAAACAATATTTGAAGTTGAAAGAAAGCTTCAAAATGAAAATTATTTGAGAAACAATCTTTATTCTATCACATCCAAAGCACCTGCTTAAATTAATTATAACACAACTCTGTCAGACTGAATAAAACAAGGTTCAATGGGGGCAAGGCAACTTCTGTTGCTCAATTAGCTGGGGACACGCAAACACACACCGCTCCAAATAACCAAATACCTATCACTGTGCTACTAGTACTACTGATTATTTAAGAGAAACAGGGCAGGCTCAGCTTTTGCAGCATGGCCAAATTTGGATGTGTTGAACTTCCTGTAAACACCAGTCAGCTTCCCGGTTGCAGCCTTCTCATGGAGTGTTACCATCAATCTCGAGCATTCCCTATGTTGACAAGCATTATCAAATTCATCAGCTGTAAATACGCTCGATTCATATTTGAGGATACATGTTATTGCAAAACAAAAAAGTAAAGTAGCTCACAGAAGTTGATCTTCCGGGTAATTGGTTAGCCATTCACTTGTTTTAGTCCATTGCTTCAACTGGTAAAGGCTGCATTGAGCTGTGTAAATTGCTGCAGCAGCTAGCAAGGATGGGGGGAACTTGAGCATTTTGTATTCCACCAAGCATAGCTCAACGATGAAAAAGGCCAGAAGCTCAAGCTGGCTCGAAATCATGAGCATGACAAACCTTTAATATATCGAAGACTAAAAAATTCTAGATCCAAATTACTTGATTACGAGTGAACCTCACCTTTTTATCAGATTGAGCTGCCTTGAGAAATCTCCGCATGAACACATAAGGGGTCGGTACAGACATGTTGAATTGTAAAGTGTTCAGCAGCAGTTTCTCCTGCAAGCACATATGAACATTCAAAGCTAGTTAGCAGTGCATGAGAGGGGGCTAGCTTTGATCGGAAGAGAAAAGACAAAAAAATTACCATATCAAGCACTTCTTTCCTTGTATAAGCATTATCTGATATTAGAATAAAATCATCGACAATGGGTACCGAAACCTCCTCATATTTGCAAGCTAATAGCATGGCTGTGACACCGACCAATTGAAGCTTCTTTCTTACTACCACCTGCCGCTCTAGAAATTTGTCTACAATATTTATAGTGAGAAATAGTGTCTCATCCATAAGCTCAAATTTGTAGTGAACCTGTCCATATGATCAATCCTATTAGATGAATGAAAGTAATCTCTTAAGACATTTAGAATGTATCTTGAAAGGTACAATGAAATTCTGTTTTCACCTCAAGGAGCCAGTCAATGAGAATAGCCCTCATTTTCTCATTGATGTCAGATTGATGGTCCATATAAGTGGGGGAAACACAGCTAGAAATCTGCATAAACTAACTATCATTAAAGATTTAAAGGTAACTATTCTCAATGACTAAAACTGAACAATTTTTATTGCTTGGTGCCAAGTCCATTCGTAATGATGCCCTCAGCTGACCAATATGCATTTCAGTGACTAATATTAATAATATGCTTTTTATTTTCAATTGCTATCGAAGAAAGCTTACCTCAATTTTCCTGTAATAAGCATATATGTCATCAACATACTCAACAACTGCTAATGGATTTTTCAAATCTCTGCCGTCGATATCCAGAATGGGGTCCTCTGTAACCTCCAGTTCATCAACGTCCTGCAGACATCAGAATTCAGTGCATTGCATTAAGATTTTGTTTTGGCCATAACTAAGATTTGTTAAATTCTAATACCATCCGATCAATCTCATCAAGGAATGCTTCTGTGTGCCGCACAAACATTGGGACTGCAGCACCATCATCATCCCCACAGTCTTCGACATCTATTACTGTATGATCATCTCTAGTTTCCTGATAACACCACAAATCAAGCAATAGTAATTCAATTTCATGTTCTAGACATGAAGCAAAATCATAAATCATCTTAACATTGATGGTTGTAGAAATTACTTCAACGTCGCCAATCACTGCTTCTGCCAACCCTGGATTTGGTTTATGTGCTACTCCATTCCTGAAGATATAGTATAGTTCAGATCAATTACATGGTAAATTGAAGACTGGAAGTGCTGAAACCAGAACTTAACAAAAAGAAACTAATTGAAAATTTACCCTAATCCTTTTTTGTTAATGGCATTTGAGCGAATGGTAGCTCCCCAAATGTTTTGATTGATAACAGATAAAGCCCTTCTGGGATTTTGAACCACCTCCATCGTTTGCTTGGAACCACCCAATCTCACATCATCTTCAGAACGGAATTTATTCAAATTAAAAACACAAAATAATAATAGTAAATTAAAAAAGGCGACATGCTGAATTTAAAAAAAAAAACAGAAAAAATGTAAGCAGCTGTAAATCATTGTGTCACATACGAATTAACAAATTTCTCTTTTGAAAAAATAGGAAGATACATCAAATTCTAAAGGAAGCTACCTTGAAAATTAGAAGCTCCTTCAATGAGACATGCATTAATGTTCTCCTTTAATCCACCCATTCTTGATTCTATGACACACCAAGGATCGAAATAATAAGAAGAGAAAGCAAATATCATCAAAAAATTAACAACAAAATTAAAAAAAAAATCAAACACCCTTTTGGATTTGAAAGTTTGAAAAACTCACACAAATGGAACTCTGTTCGAATTATTTCATTTTGATTATTATGATGGATTAAAAGAGAGAAAAAAGAAATGAAGCGGAATCAAAGGAAAATGAGAAGGACGAAGATGGAGAAAAGGCAAGGGCTTTGCACGCTTCCTTATTTGAAAATAACGGCTAGTTAACGTGGACGGTTGGATCTGAATAAAAATGAAAAGTTGCTTTGGATCGTTTCAACGGTCTAAAGTCAAGCGCGTATCGTTCGAGAGGACGTGTCAAGGCTTTCAAATTTAAAAGGCCTTTTGAAATTTTGGGCTTCTAACTTTTTGAGCCCATCATTACGCTCTTCTCCACTGAGGAGCCATATTCATTAGAAGCTTCTACTTAGTTAACATAAGATAATATCTTAAACCAAACAATAATAGTAATTCAACACAATATACTAATGTATTGTAAAATCAGGGGTTTGCTGAAAATCTAAATCTATATAATGATAGCATAGTCGGTACGTATATGGATGAATAATAATTTAAAAATTTGTGTGAATAAAGGTGAGATCTACATACATCCACTAAACTCATCTTAGATTTATTTCTTAATTCTTATAAAAAAAAAATTATTTCTCAATGAAATTATTCTAATGAGAAAAACTTTTCATATTATTGAAAAGAAAAAAAAAAAGGAAGGTTTCTCAATCACTTTGTCAATAATCATGGGCATAATCTAAGACTATTAATTGGGTTCACATATGTTTATGGCGAAGCAACTTGTTCGGATTAACGAATTCTTGCTCAATAATTCAAAAAAAGAAAGAATCTTGGTGTAAATCCACTACCATATAAAAATAAAAGAGACAGAAAGATTAGTTAGTTTTGTCTGTGATTTAGAATTAGAAGCGTTTGTTTAATAGCTTGATTGGACCTTTGTTTCACTCTTTTGTGGTCATGACCCATGAAAGCAATGAGATAATACACCCGCTGCCTCATTCTTGCAGATGTGGTCACGTGAACACATCAATGATTTGTGTTGAATTTGTTGTATCCATAAAGATTCCCTAAACTTGGATGAGATGATATCACAGTAATCATAAAGCCCACCTTCCACCCTTTTTTTTTTTTTTTCTTATTTTGGTTTTGGTAGGTAAATAAAGACGGTGAAGAATTTCTCATAAACCCTAACTTTAATGGCAAAAGTTGCTTCGAACAGCGACTGATTGACTGACTATTGAGAAGGAAAAAAAAAAAGGCAGCTTATGGCAACTTGAGCTGGCAGACATTAACTTTTACCTTAACTCCGGCCCATTTCAAACGCACCAAAATCACACACGGCCTTCAAATATTTTGGCCTAAATGCAATGCACGGCGGTAGCCAGCGTGCATGCCAAGTCAAGATCGAGATTAGAAATTTCTGGTATTAAATCCACTCTCGAAAGTTGTCGCTATCACACACATCAACATGATTTTGTGAAGCAAATTGCATTGCATTTGACAAAATCCAACATTAATATTTACATTTTATAGTAGCGAGCGAGAACGACATCACATCACTTTCTGCCCACAAGAAGATTAATGCATAGAAAATAATTAACAATGATTAAGTGACGTTGTTGTTATAATAAAAATTGTTCAGATGGGCCTCAAGAGGTCTCACAAGATCCGATCTTGTTGCGTTAATGACAGGCCAGCACCAAGCACTATACTCTCACAATACCCTAGTAGGTGGCCGAGATTGACAACGCCAAGCAAAGATGTGATTTTTTTAGTTTTTGTTTTTTAATAAACAATTGTTTATTATTTAGCACTTGTCTAGATTTTTCAAATCAATGCAAGAGGTACATAAATTAACGAAATATTTTAGCAACCACAATCATTAAGGCATGTAATCAATTTTTTTTAAAGTTTTTTTTTTTATCACTCAAATGAAGTAAGAAAATTCATTGCATATTGCTTAAAAACAAAGTTAGGAAACACTTTTTTTTTAATAATATTACCAACTTAAGTATATAATTATAACCCTCTCTAAATGACTTCTTAAATCTCTTGTATTTTTATCATAAGAAATTATGTACGTCAGAGGATAAATAACAAAAGAAAGATCGAAGTGGTTTAATAACTCATCAAATTTTTATATAGTATAGTTTTATCACACATAGACAATAGATGACTTTAATTCAAAAATAACGCAGGCACATAAAGTTCGTGACAATTTTAATGTGAGTTAATTGGTCTTAAAAAATAGAATTATAAATAGAATTTGATTAAATTGAATTAACTCTACAGTAAAACACTGATGATACCCGTTGGATAATCAGAATTAAAAAGAAAAGAAAAAAAGAAAAAAGAAAAGGTTAGTCTTAGACCGAATTGCATGATCATTCATCCCACAAAAAAAAAAAAAAAAAAAAAATATTGTAAAAGAAGTGAAAGAATGGGGCCGTTTGAGGCGCGAAAAACATATCGAAACAGACACGAAAAAGATGCACGTGAATACGCGTCGCCTTGTCAAAAAACCGCGTGGACCGACCCAAAATTTCATCGCAGGCCAATTTTAACTGCTTTTCAAAATTAACTTTTTCCTCTTTTCACTATCCACAAAACCCGCGAAAAATTATCTCATCCTAGCCGTTAATCATGTGAAGGTCCCACAATACCGCCAAAAAAATATAAAAAAAATAAATAAATGCACAGAATCTCTCTCTTTCTCCTACACACACATGCATGTACAACATGACAATCTGCGGCATCAATGGCCACATTCAACTATTGTCCCCTCATTTTCTTTTTGTAGAGAAAATCTATATTTTCCCGGAAAGTTAATTATTATTATTATTATTGTTAATTTTAAAGTGTCTAGGATACCTCTTTTGAGTTTTCGAGCCGACACTTTTTGACATTTTTGTTGAAAATCAGATTTTATAACTACCCTTTTGAGTTATTAAGCTTGATAGCGAGGAGTGAAGAGGCAGAATTGCCCTCCTTCAAAGAGAAAATCACAACTTTTTCGGATAATTTGCATTTTGTTAAATGTTTTGAGTTTTAAGCCTGAGAGTGCGAAATAAAGAGGCAATTTTTTTTTTTTTTTTTTACTCTTTTTTCTAGAGCAACAACACTCTTGGCTGACATTTTAACATTATTGCCAAAAGGTGTGATTTTAAGAGTACCCTTTTGAGTTTTAAGCTTGAAAGAGGGAAATGGAGAGGCAGATGGTGGTGATGGAGGGAGCTACTGGAGAGAATCAGAACGGGGTTTCGAGTTCGTTGAATGAATGTGATCGTGTAGTCAATGAGTTGATGCAAGTGATTGATACCATTGGATCGTATGGTGGGTTTAGGAAAACTCAGAGGAAGGAGTGCTTGAACATCGTGAGAAGATTGAAGCTTTTGGTGCCTCTTTTGGAAGAGATAAGGGAGCTTGATGGACAAGTTTCTAGTGAGGCCTTGAATTGTTTAGCTCATTTGAAAAAACCACTTCTTGCAGCGAAGAAACTGTTGAAGGATTGCAACTATGGCAGCAAGATTTATCTGGTTAGCTGTCACTTTATGTCTGTTAAATACCTTCTCAATTTCGTTTATCTATTAATTTATTTTGACATATAAGGTAATGTTCTTATTTTGCCTTTGTGTTTGTTGAAATTAGGCAGCGGAGAGTGAGGCGGTGATGAGTCGATTCCATGCTGTGTATGATAAACTGTATGAGGCTCTGGATGATGTGCCTTATGATGAGCTTGGGATATCTGATGAAGTGAAAGAACAAGTGATTAACTTTTCTCTTTCTTTTATCAAAGCATCTTACATTTGTTGCCCAAATTTATTTTTGGTTGGATCTGCTGCTTTAAGATAAATTTCTTTGCCGGCCATTTTCTGTTTTTAGTTCCTTGAGAGGTTAAAAGTACATTCTGTGATGAAAATGTAGAGCGCATTTAATTCACAATACATCTTTAAGGCAACGTGCGATTTCAATTGAGTGGAATTATTTACTGTAGATAGGTGTTTGTGGATATGCCCCTCTGAAGATTCTGCTGAATTTCTTGTAACAGGTTCGCGATATCCTGGTTGCAAAAGAGTTCTTATAAGAATTACGATAATGTTCTTTAGGGATTCTTAGGTTACTAGGATTTGTATTCGATAAATAACATTGTCACTGTTTCCTGGTTAGAAAATTGGTTGGAGAAAATTGTCAAATTATTTGTTTGTTCTACAGTTTCTTTCAAAGTTGTTGTTCACTTCCTCAGATAATATTATGCTAGGTGTTTGCATTGCAAGCTTTTGAATGATGCATGTGCGTGTTTTATTTGATGGATTAACAGGTAGAGCTGATGCGTATGCAACTTCAAAGGGCAAAAGGGCGTACAGATACACAGGATATGGAGCTAGCAATGGACATGATGGTTGTTTTCTCAAAAGAAGATGACCGGAATGCGGACAGTGCAATACTAGAGAGACTAGCTAAGAAGTTAGAACTACATACTATTGCAGACTTGAAAGCCGAAACATTAGCAGTCAAGAAACTTGTAAAAGAGAGGGGTGGGCATAAAGCTGATAGCATTTCTCAAATCACCGACCTTTTGGGAAAATTTAAACAAATTGCCGGTGTTGAGGATACCCTTGTGCTTGATGGTTCTGTCTCAGCCAGAAAGTTACAAAGGTGTCAGACTATGCTAGTCCCTCACGAATTCCTTTGTCCGGTTACATTGGAGATAATGACGGACCCAGTTATTGTGGCAACAGGACAGGTAATTTTGAAGTTCAAATAGAATTCTTTTCTGTTCTGATATACATGGCACTGAAACTAAAACAATTTTTTCCGCCCTTTTGAAAGACTTATGAAAGAGAGAGCATTCAGAGGTGGTTGAATTCCAATCATAAGACCTGCCCAAAGACTGGACAAATTTTGGATCACTTGTCTCTTGCTCCAAACTATGCCCTCCGCAACCTCATTGTGCAATGGTGTGAGAAGAACAATGTTGAACTGCCAAAGAAGGATACTAATACGGGCTCTGATGCCTCCTCAGCTGCACTCATAGAGGAAATCTGTTCCTTAATTCAGAATCTATCCTCAAGTCAGCTGAATATAAAAAGAGATTCTGTCATGAAGATCCGCATGCTCTCAAAAGAGAATCCGGACAACAGAATTTTAATCGCCAACAATGGAGGAATTCGTCCGTTGGTCCAGCTTCTGTTCTATCCAGATTCGAAGATCCAGGAACACACAGTCACTGCACTTTTGAACTTGTCACTCGACGAAACAAACAAAAGGCACATAGCCAGAGAAGGAGCCATTCCTGCTATAATTGAGATCTTGCAAAATGGGACTAATGAGGCAAGAGAAAACTCTGCAGCGGCCTTATTCAGCTTATCGATGCTTGATGAGAACAGAGTAATGGTGGGGAACTTGAATGGAATCCCCCCTTTGGTGAATCTGTTGCGGTATGGATCAATCAGAGGTAAAAAGGATGCTGCAACTGCACTTTTTAACTTGTCTATAAACCAATCCAACAAGTCTAGGGCCATCAAGGCAGGTATCATACCATCATTACTTAAGCTACTGGAGGACAAAGCATTGGGCATGGTTGATGAAGCTCTCTCAATCTTGCAACTCCTTGCATCTCACCCTGAGGGTCGAAATGAAATCGGGCGGCTATCTTTCATTGAAACTCTGGTGGAGATAATAAAAAATGGGACTCCAAAGAACAAGGAATGCGCAACATCCGTTCTTCTGGAGCTGGGGTTGAATAATTCATATTTCATTTTGGCTGCCCTTCAGTATGGGGTATATGAACATCTTGTGGAGATTACAAGATGTGGAACAAACAGAGGCCAGAGGAAAGCAAATTCCCTTTTGCAGCACATGAGTAAGCGTGAACACATACCATGACGTTTTACAGAGCAGTTAATGCTATCATTTTGCTGCCATTGCTACCAGTGCTACCAACTTCGGTTTTTGGAGAGTTGTGCATTGAAAGTTTATAGCTTATCTTTCGTTTTGTTAGTGTACAGTGTTTAGAATTGGTGCCAAAGTGCCAACCTCTGTGTAGATTTAATAAAATTCATGTTGTGTTAATTTGTATGCTCATACCGAGTAACAAATTTTGATTCGAGTCACCAAATATTCGGACCCTAAGGTAGTTCACGATATCATGATTCTCATCTTCTACGATCACAAATGGATAGATTTATCGCAGCAAAGAATACTGGACCGAGTATACATGACATGGTAAATTACTAAATTCTTGTCCAACTTTCGGTAAATTGATTTCATCATAAAAGTTTGGGCATGAAAAATGAAAAGTCTATCTTGTTGTATATTCAAATTTAACATATATAAAAAAAGTGTATTTACTAAATGATGAAAAATTGACTAGATTATAGTCACTTATTATTATTTTTGTTAATGACAAGATTCTCGTTTTTTTTTTCTTCTTCTTCTTCTTCTTCTTCGTCTTCTTTTTCACTCAATTACATTCTCTCACACTTTTTTATTACTTCGTCACTCATCACTTCTTCATATTTTATCCTAAAATCATTATTAAATATTGTAGGTTGAATCTTAAAATATTTTTAATTTTCAAATTCCATTTTACCGAATGAAATAATAAATTTCAAGGAGCTGCTACCTTACAGTTATTTCTGATAAGTCCCCATTCAAATATACATTAATTCCAAATATCTATGAAGTTTTTATTATTACAACAATGGACCATATTTTCCTTACAGTGGACCATACTTGGATCAAAGCATCGACAATAAATCTCTCCCGGGGCCCAACCCAGAATAAGAGGTTGCCATCGAACTACGTGGCAAACTGTAGTTGGCATGCACAGCGACGCGGAATAGATGCAAAATACAAGAAACACGTCAAAGAAAAATAAAAGAATTTGTTGTTGCCTACTTGCCTGTTGGTTCTGAGGCCCCCTTTTTCTCTCCTTCATTGAAATAATTCTATATCTTTCTTTTCTTTTTTTTTTTCTTTTAAGAAAAAAATTTAAGCCTCCAAAACCTTTTTTTTTAATAAAAAAATTATTATATCAAAGCTGCTATTAATAGTTAATCAGAAGTCTGTCACAATTTGCATTGGTAATCCATCTGAACAGAAAATCAATTAAGAAAGATTTTTTCTTAAATATAAAGTTCTTACTACAGTGCAACACTTGTCAGTAAGCCAAAATAATAAATATTTATGGTCTAATATAATGCAAACAAACAAAAGAAGAAAAAGCCAAAAGTAAAAAAAAAAAAAAGAATAAATAAAAGGAAACGTGGGAGGGAAAACCCAAAAGAATAATATTGCGCCAAAAGGAAGGTTTTGAACTTCAACGAGGGGCTAAATAAACAATCAAGAAAAGTTGAGGACTGAATGGTAAATTAATCCAACTTCGTTAGAGCCAACGCTTCTTCCTTTTGAAACGAACCCGTTTCTCTTTCTTTCGCTCTCTCTCTGTGAACGGTTTCAATGAGCTAAAGGTAATGCACGTTCCCACTCTTCTTTTATTTAGTTTTTTTTTGGTTTAATCAATTTTTCCATTTTGCAGTAGCTCAGTTTCTTCAATTAGTAACTTTTTGATTATTTTGTTATCAATTTTGCAGTAATTAAAAAGATGTTACCAATGCTTGATTGCATGGGAGTATGATTGTAACTGGATTTGACAACTAATTCGATGGGTTTCGTTTATTTTGTATCAATCACCATTACCCATGTCTCAAAATTCTGATTAATGCATGCTTTTGATTCTCGGTGTTGCCTTTTGTTCTGTTTAATCAATACTTGGTGAAATAAAAACAATTATGCAGTGCTTTAGGGTGTTTGTTTTTGTATTTTTGCTATTGAATTAGTGCTGTTGTAGTTTTCGTTTTTAGTTCTTTCGGCATTTGAGATTAGATTCGCACATCCGTCAATGATGTTTTGTTTTCATGCTGCATTTTTTAAATTTCAACTTTGAGTTTTACTGTGAGGAAGAAAGAATGAAAATTGACATCAATGCTAGTTTGCTTGTGGCAAACATGTGCTAAATATATGTTTTTAGCATTTTACATTGATATACTCATCAATGCTTCTTTAGCGAGTAGCATTCTCTGGTTGTACATATAGGTGGTAATTTTTATCTGACAATTCCATTTGAAATCAAACGTGTTTAATGTGCTGTCATTGGGGAAAATATATATGGCAGCTTGTTTAATGAGCTACGCGAATGATTTTAGTATGGACCTTAATGAACTTATTATATCCAGCTTCTTTACTAGAATCTGCATGGTGAATTGTGTCATGCAGGGGGAATGAATTTAATATAATCCTTTGATAATGACTTCTAATTGACATACAACGTCACTGCAAGATGTTATTTTGCAACTCTTGTAAAGTAGATTTCCATTCAAATTATGAAACTATTGTACACCCACTTCAATTACTAGTTTGAGCCGTTCTAGGAGAACTTGCCTTAATTTATGTGAAATTATTGTTGAGTAATGAGGGTGCTACAGTTATGTGTCATGTAACTTTCACAGGCTGTTTTGTAGTTGTCTCACTATATACGGTTCTTTTGCAGGCAACCAGACTCGATCATAGTTTAGCATATGTGCTTAATATTATGAATGCTCTAACTTACATGTTTAGTGGTATCCTCACTCTAATTTTCTGGTTGTTGTGTTCAGGTTGAGAGATGACACATTATCGGTATCAACAAATCTTTGAAAATGGTAAATCAAATGCAAACAACTATGGTGTCTTTATGGCCGTTGTTGACATTTATATATTTATGGTTTGTGGTTGACTTGCTATATATTAAAAGTTACCTTGGTGTTCATGGTCCTTGAGTCCAAGCACGTGACTGTACTTAATTTAATTTACTTAAGTTTTTGTTGCGTGAATAGTGTTTGATACTCCTTTTTCCCTTATGATTTGTAAATAATTACACACTTGTGGCCTATGAATAATGAAAAATGGGACTGTGTTAAAAACTGTTCAGGGTTTATGTGATGGTAAAAGGGAACATAATCAAACCAGTTTATTGCCATGTGGTACAGTTCATATGCTACTAGGTGTATCTCAATTAGAACTTAGTTTGTCAGTTTGGGTTTTATGATCAAGATGGATAAAAAAAATGTTTGCTTCCCTTCATTCTTTTCTATTAATATCAAAATGCAGTTAGCATAAGTTGGAATTAATTAGCTGGTGGCCACTTGTTTAGATCCTCCGTAGCTGGTTTTGGATTTTACACTTGGCTGACTAAGGTTACTCCATTACCATTTGAGCTATTGGAAGTGGAAGATGCATTATACTTAGATTTTCCTGGATGTCACATTCCTTTTGAAAATATTGTGTGTTACGAAGACTGAGGAAATACTTAGCGATACATGTTTGTAAAATGTGATTTTCTTCTAAAAGCATATAATGTTGGGATTTCTCCTGGAATGCAATTTTTAAGATTGCTTCTGGTCTTTCAATTGTTATCTTGACTAGTTTAGTTGTATATGTACGTGGTGTCTGTTGATTTGGCTTCTCTATCGTAACTGATGGATTCTTTGAATTTACTTATACATTTTATTTCTTTTCTTTCTCCAGATGGTTCAACAAACAGCAGACTCTAAATTCAACCAATACGGCTTTGGCAGTCCTGAAACAAACTTGCTCAGTCGTGATAAGCAACAGCTGGTGGCTATGAAGAAGACGGCGCTAAGAGAACTGCAAAATGAGAACAGGATTGTTGTGCCTAAACCCAATGGAAATTCTCCATATTCAAAGGATGGGGGATCTATTATTGATGCTATTAAGGTTTCTGGTTCTAAGAGACCATTACACGAATGTCCAGTGAGTCCCCCTAAAGATAGTAATGTTGCAAATGGACATCTTGTGTATGTCCGCAGAAAATTTGAAGCAGATGTAGGCAAGGCCAGCACTTCGGACAGCACAAACACTGCAGTTGATTCCACAAGCTCGACTTTGGTTAGTCACCAGGAAAGCGCCCACCAAAAGGCCCAGATAAAGGAGCCAAAGGTTTCTAGTTTTCCAGCATTTGCACCTTTACCAACGACTTCCTTTGTCAGTCCACCGGGGAAACCTTCGGTTCCTCTGTTTGGGAAGCCTGGTATTAAATCAACACCAGCAGAATCCCATTGTCATCCTGTTGCATCTGCTGCCCCTTCGTTGGGTAATTCAAGAGGAATGGAAATTTTGCATTGGGAAGAGCGATTTCATCGATTGCAGATGCTGTTGAAGAAATTGGACCAATCAGATCAAGAGGATTACATCCAGAGTATGTTTTTATATTGCAATAAGTCAATTAATATTTTCATTGTTATCTCAGTTGAAAGTTTTGTGATACTAATTTATATCGCTTTACATGATTTTATTAGTGCTTCGGTCACTTTCCTCAGTGGAACTTAGCAGACGTGCTGTTGAGTTAGAAAAGAGATCAATCCAGCTTTCACTGGAAGAAGGTAATATGAAATCCGGTTTTGTCCCCCCTTCTTTTTAGTTATATGCTCTAGAAGAATTCCCCCCATGCCCAAAAGAGGGTTGTTGGCGGACGATTCTGAGTTGGTGCATTGTTTGCTAGTTGGTAGCTTTAGAAGTTAGAACAATGCGCATCATGCAATTCTGAACTTTTTGTGTCATCAGCTCATATAAACACAAGCACATTGTGTGGATTCTACTCAAATTGATTATGCCACCTCTGAATATGTCGAGGAACGTATAACTTATTCGCACTTCGTTTTGCATTGTCACAGCGAAAGAGGTGAGCCGTGTTGCAATGTTAAATGTGCTAGGAAAATCCGTCAAGAATCTGAAAGAAACTTGATTCATCAAGATCAGTCAAATAAGCAGAAGGCCGGGAACAAGAAGATAGTTTTTACTACTTTTGAGCCTTGAGAGACTCGGTGTACTAATACACCTACTTTATTTTGCTCCCTCATCGCTTAATTGGTGGTTGCTTACCTTAGCTTGGCTGATATCCATCATAATATTTTACCTCGGATGTCTTCTCTATTTTGGCAAATGCCATTGACAGTGAGAATTTCCAACTGTATTAACTGTTATATAAATATAGTGCTTGAACGATCATTAACGCAGTTCGTAGTTCTTCTAGCCAAGTTTAGTGAAGTGAGTTAAACACAATAGCGATTCCCTTCAACTTTCGGATACCCAGAAGAAGATCAAGGATGCATGTCATTTCTAATGCAAATGGCGTTTGATTCGATAAGCAACTTTTAAGTCACAGGTTTCTATCAGGCTTATGAATCAAAAGATATAAAGCCATTTTCTTTTAGTTGCACAAAGACTCTTTAACCCAAACGAAACTATCATGAAAGCTAGAATTTTAGAATGTTATGGCTTATCGAAAGTAGTGGGTGCCTATCTCAAATTGTAGCCCTTTATTTTTCCACTTCGTCTTTCCCAAATGAAAGCAACAATAAAGGAAATGTTGTCCTAAAATTGAGGCCTTTTTTAGTACTGAAGAACGACATTCACCGACAATTGAGGCTTTAGCGTAATAGTGTCTGCTCTACAAGTTTCCTTTTGTGAGAAAAGCTATGCCTCTTCGCAATAATTTTTTCAGTTACCATTTAAACTCTTTAACTCCCTTAAAAATTGCCACACTATCACTTCAGTTTCTGTCAATGTGATATTGATGCAATAATTAGGGGTAATTTATGAAAGTAGCCAACTAATCATTTTCTTATTTTGGTAACAAAAAATGGTTGTTTTGGGCATAAATGTCCCTAAGGTATCAGTTGAGATAGATATGTCGACACGTTGATTGCTCATGGACATTTTGATTGCTTATCAATTGTCCATCGAAGAGAATTAGTCTAGCGTGATAACTTGAGAGAATTTATGCCCAAAATTTTTATTTTTTGTCTACGAAATTAAAAAAAAAAAAAAAAAGTAAGTCGGCAAACTTTTGCAAATTGACCTTAATTTTACTTCAATTTCCATAATTTTTCCCAGAAAAAAAAATTAATGGATAAGGGGAGATGTAAAACAATTAAATTAAAAAAATTTAAGTAAAAAAAAAAAAAATCAATGGGCGTGCCCTCAGTGGTGCATGTAAAGCTCTAAGCAATGGATAACCACTACATGCACCAACCGAAAAAAACTGCCCATTTCAAAAGCTTGTGTCTCATTGAAACCAGTAACCGCTCAAACGACTACTTAAGCAACACAACCCACCATTTTTACACTTTTTTTTCCCTCTTTATCTTCAGAAAATTGCATCGCCCTTGTCGTTTTGCTATCATAATCATTGCATAATGACCAACAACACAAGTTCTGATCCTGATTTTTTCTTCTCGCCTTCACCAACACACAGAATCATCACAAACTTTGCTTCATCTTCCAGCCCTGATGCACATTATCAACAAAGTGCCTGCAAGAAACGGTCCAAATTGATCAAGATTGACGCCAGTGCCACTTCATCATGTTCTGCTAGTGTTTCCAAGCCAAAATATGCCAAGAAACCTGACCCTGGTGCACCAAAAATTACTAGGCCTTGCAGTGAGTGTGGCAAAAAGTTTTGGTCATGGAAAGCACTTTTCGGGCACATGAGATGTCATCCTGAGCGGCAGTGGCGTGGCATTAACCCTCCTCCAAATTTCCGCAGACCCGCTTCACCTGTTAAGGAAGTAACAAGTGTTGAAAATGTTATGACTGTGGAGGATCATGAGGTTGCAGCATGTTTGTTGATGTTGGCTAATGGGGATGTCGGTGTTGGTACTGGTAGTTTTCAGCAGGGGATTCAAGTTCAAGATACTAATGAAGTAAATTTGGGTGGGGTAAGTTGTAGGTTTGAGTGCAACAGTTGCAAGAAAGTGTTTGGTTCACACCAGGCCTTAGGGGGTCACAGGGCTAGTCACAAGCATGTAAAGGGTTGTTTTGCAATAACGCGAAGTAGCGATGGTTGTGAGATTGATCATGATCATTGTAGTGATGGGATTGTGAAGGAGAATGTGGATGATGAAAGGAAGATGATGATGGTTTTGGGGCACAAGTGCAGTATTTGTTTGAGGGTGTTTTCAAGCGGACAAGCCTTGGGTGGGCACAAGAGGTGTCACTGGGAGAAAGGAGATGATCCATTGTTGAACGATGGCCTTAATCTTTTGGACCTGAATTTGCCTGCTCCAGTTGATGATGACTCCGCCTCTTCTTCATATTCTTCAGGGCTCACTTTGGATTTGAGGTTGGGCCTTTGAATGGAAACTGAACTTCTTCTTTTTTTTTTTTTGTGGGGTTTGTTTTACTAACTGTTGTGTGACTTGTAAGCTAGGGTTAGTATATTCTGTAATCATTGACATAGTTACTTGCTGGCTCCATAATTGGGAGACAGAATTATGTGTTCTATAAACAAATTAGGATAATAGTTGTAACTTCTGATTACTAATAAATTACAAAGTTGTTTGTGTCATTTGCCGAGTAGCTTGCTTATGTAATCTACAAATCATCTTTTGTTAGACTTGTTGACATGCTGATATTCGATACTCGACTCATGAATGTGTGTATATACTATATCATTAAATTTGATCTGAATGGATGAGACCATTGTTTGAGTAAGAGTTTTATCTCAAGTATTTTGAGTTAGCAACCATGAGGACATGTACGACTGTTGAGTAATTTAGCAACATTAAGGCCCTTTGTGTGATTACCAGTACGATGCAGCTTCTAGATTAGTCTTGTAGAATATGTAAAGTGGTCCAGAAATGGCTTAGTTCAGTTCAGTCGTATCAAGTTCTATGCTTCAACTTGAATCGATCTGAGATAAAGATTGATAATAGCATTAGAAAAAAAAAATAGTAGAATATATATATCGAATAATGATCAAGTGAGAGCAAAAGTGGAGTTAAAGGACCGCAAGAATGAGTAGAATGTCAAATAAATACAACATTATGTGAAAAAGAGATTATTAAAATAGATAATTCATAAATCTAACCACCAATAATTAATGCAGAAAATGCTTAATAAGTTCCTTAACAAACACTATACCTCTTACGTATTAGTTGGCTAATTATGCAAACACAATATGAAACTAATCATTTTAGCCTTAGATTACATTTTCGTGAGCAAAAACGTATAATATAAGGCAGTGATTTCTTTTGAGAGGAATACTGGGTACAAGCAAGTTGGATACAAGCTGGTAGGGGACTTTAATACACACATTATGAGTTTCTCTTCGACTTCTTGTCTAAGAAATGTTCCTTTAGAGACAAAAATAGATACCAAAGTTTTGGTAACAGCAACGGACATCTCGGTAACACATGAAACATGCTAGTGAACTGTGTATCAGTCAATTTTATATTTGGACCAACTCTTTACTTTCTTGGATCAAATCTTTAAATTTCAAAATTAATACTATCCGTATACATTTGCTTCATCTGTGTATTTGGAGAAAATTATTTAATAAACATATAGTACAGTTTATGAACAAGCACCGTTCAAAGTGCATAAAAATGATACAGAAATCATCAAGCCTAAGCTTTCTTTTCCAAATGGCGAACAGAAGTTTTTGGCATTTCCAGTAGAAAACCTTTTGGAAAAGAATAACTGGTAAGCTCCGTGGGGTCATGACCTTGATGATATAACTTTTAGATTAAAGTTCAATTTAGCAGACTATGTCCAAATTATAGCTCAATCAGATTGTCCAATAATGAAGCAACTGGTCGCAGTTTTTCCGCAAAGGGAAGCACTCAAGAAATGTGATTTCTTAAGTAATCCTTCGAATAGTTTTAAAACTCAAATTCAAGACAACTCCATACAAATATCTGAAGAGTGATTAATATAGGACATCTCGAAAGTTAAAGCTTGCAACTTCAGCTTATCTTAGTAAGCTCGATGACTCACGGAAACTCCACGTGGAACATGGTAAATTGTCTTGATGCCTGAGCTAGTTTGGATAACCGTACATATAACAATTCAATTCACCAATCATTTTCGGATCGCATGGTGTTGATTTCACCGATGCATTTTATATTATTCAATGCATTGGAAGACTGTACAAGGCATCAAACTACTGACCGAAGGTTTAGAACTATTATGCGGTTCTTGAAGCTACATTGATAGTCTCAAGGCATTTGATACGTGGCTATTTTATGCTGTGGTAGAACCCGAAGTTATGCTTTGCTTATCTTCACATTGCTTTTAGTTTTTTAATAGTACTACTAGCTGGCGAGATTTGTAAGACCAATAGGCTTCAGGAATCTCAGACTATGAATCATTTTGATTATCAAATAAAAGATGCGACAGATATTATCGAGAGTTTAATGGTTATACGCAAAGTTAACTGTGAGATTATTTCAGACTCATAATATCTAGTCATCATCAAAGAAATTGCTTGTATCCACTACTGCAAAGCTTGAATCGGTAATCAAATTTTCGCAAAAACCCCGAACTATTAAGTGAATAATCACATAAGATGATCTTTGAACTTTGGCATAGGCCTTGACAATATTCATTTGCGTTGCACGTAAGAGAACTATGGCTATTTCCTTGTCAAACAGAAACTTATTTAATATCATAAGAGCCTCGATAATCTTCATCATTTACACTGATTCACACTCAAGTTTGTTTAGCTGCCATTGACGCATTATTCAGCTAAGACGTTATAGCTCCCCAGAAAAGTCTATTCCTGGTAACTCAGCTACACGTACAGCTGCTGAAACAAAGTTTACCATAAGCCTGAGCAAAGCATATTCTGCCCAACCAAGTGGCTGTCATGATATCGTAATATCTCCTCAAATCCATGCAGAATTCGACGGGTTCTGAGCGAATTAATGTCGAACAACAAAACCATGTCAATTCATCCAGCTTAATTACCCACTCAATGCGTTGTTTGCAAGCGCCTTGTTATGACATCATCGACTGTTCTTAATACTATCCTCACATCAGTCTTTTGCCTATCTGTCCGGTTGATAACTACGTTGCGTATCCATCTAAATAAGGTCAATGAATCTTTTTTGATTCAATACGGATCATTTTGGTATCTTGCTCCGATTGAATCAACTTATGCGATCCTGTTCAAGGAACGCTGTGAGGTGTACACGCTCAACTATTAATAATTCACATCAGAGTCATGACTCTGCCTTCAATAATGTTCATTTTGTCAAATCATTTGATTACGAAATTATAACTTTATAAGATCATTTGAACTATTCTATGTCAACTAACTTCATATGATTAATAATCCAACAAATGTCATTATATGATTAGCTCATCCGAAAAACCTGCCAATGAAGTTTCAAGGGTTAAGATTGATCTTCCAACTTGATCGCACATCAGATAATCCCTCATAGTTCAACTGCTCATGCCCCACAAGATTAAAAAAGGAGGTCCATTGACCACTCTCTGCTAGTATCTGTATAGTTTAATCAAATGAGGAATCTCCATTAGAAATATATAAATGAATGTACAGATTTTCATATTGAATCCCTGTGGTATCTTGCCTTGATTCAACTGGCGCGTGTATTCCACATCTATGATGCCATGTATATTCAAATAGATACCAAGAATATAGATAAATACAATATGTCAGCATAATTGAGTTATGACTTTATCGCCTACCGATACATATTATAATCAACCCCCCACCACATAATTTATTACTAATTCTGCTGGATGTATATGCATACTGACATCAGCAAAGCTTGAAAATGGAGCACCTTTAATAAGTGCTTTCTGGTGTCATCATTAAAATTTAAAAGCAACAAAGAGATGGATTATTTCCATTTTGATCTTTAAAAATAATTACATGAAAGGGAAAGATACAGGAAGAATAATTTTTTAATAAACAGAAATTTTGAAAACCAGCTGGTTTATGCACAGTTATTTTCATACAAAAAAAAAAATTATTTAACCGTAATAATCTTAGCTCAACAATACCAATTAAAGATATTGATTACAGAGCTTGAAGAATCTACTCTATGTATATTTATATATATACACTGCCTATTTGGTCTATCAATAAACTGTAGCATATTATGTCGCGAAGGATTTGTTGGCACAAACTATATGAATATGAGTTTTGAGGAATCAAAAGTTGTCTTGATCAATTAGAAACTGCATTATTTACAATGGACAGGTTAAAGTATTAGGTATTGTATTTGATGTGAGTGGAAAATGATGTATATATATGAACATATTTATTAGTTATATCCACATCAATAAGGTTCACTGCACATGCAAGGGCAACAAGTGGGTTAAAGGAGCTGATCCACTGTTATGGAGAAACTAATCACTCAAATCTTAAACGAAGGAAGTGGAAACAAAATTTCTAATAGTCAAAGATTTAAAAGAAGTTAAAAAAAAAACCCTTCAAAATCAAGCACTTGTCTTTAGAGTAATGAAGCCATTGCATCTGACAAGATGCCGACGCCTGAGGAGAAACCATTAGCCGAGTCTCAAATATGAAGGAATGCAAGTGGATGAGTCAGATTCAACAGATTATGAATAAACCATATATAATAATGAAGAATAATTAAGCTTTACAAAGATCTTTTATTTGTTTCCGGATATTATAGTCACATTTTAATCTGCTTTTGTGTATTTTTCTAATTATCAGAATGTGTGCTTTACAGATACATCAACTGACATAAGTTATGGGGGTAAGACAACATATAAAAATCTCCGAAAGTTGAATCAGTTCTTAGCCTTTAGATGGAGACTCATAACTAGGTTATGGCATTTGATTAACATTTTATTCCATTTTCAATGACATAATCGAAGACATTTAAATAACAGACCATTTTCATTTTATAATTTATATACAACTAGCTTATGTATGATATGCAAATTCAAGATCAGTGATCGCGACTGGAACTCACCATCAAGCTTTGCTTGTAAGAAATCTCATTATAATACAATGAGATTTTTGAGTTCTAGTTGATGCATCACATTGTGAAAGAACCCTTTTGATTTAAATTGAGGAAGCATTAGTTTGCAACTGGGTTGGCAATGATTCAACTCCAACAAAGATATAATTCCAAGATCTGGTGATAATAATATTGACTTGCTCCTGAAGTTTAAGCGAGGAATGAATAATCGATTATTCAACTTGATCAAATTGTTTATCGTATTAACTTTGATTATTTTGGGTGAGTAAATTTTTATTGTTTCCTCAAAAGAAACATCAGTAGGGCCTGCTGGGCATGCTCAAGCAATGAGAATTGAGCAGGCACTTACTTCATAAAATCTATATCTTCACTTTCTGCTAATATGGAATCTGAAGTCATGACTCATGAGGATTCTACTTTAGTAGATTATTAAGTAATTAAAAGATTAATAATCTTGGCTAATGCGTCATTAGATGTATGCGGCGAATTGAGCAGGAACATGAAGAGGCCATGGCCCCCCAATATTCTTAGAGGCAGTAACAAGAATATGGCCAAATTTAACGTGGCCATATTAAGTGACCTTTCCAAATACATTGCTAATCACTTAATAATGAACATCAAAATTATAATCACAAGATTACGGAACATAACTAAGTGTCAAAACTCGATTGTTGTGAGGAAAAAAACAGAATATTCAAACAATTAACTGTCACTACTCGGCCGTAAAACTCTGACTTTAAACCAAACTTGGACAGAAATGTTGAAGTTAAAAAAAACTTATTAATCACAACATCATTACAGTGGACAAAACAAATAATTAATTAAACTTGACAAGACTTGATGGGTGGCCGTGAAACTAGATAAGTTTACTGCTTAGAGAAACTAAAAGTTAGATAATTTATCATGTAGAAGTAATTTGTGAAGTCCTGATCTTTTGAAAGTTGAAGTGTTGAACTGTAAATTTCTCACTTATCCCGTGTAAACATGGAGATGAAATCAGCATTGAATTTGAATAATGTAGATAATATTCACAACAGGGAACTCGTAATCATTGAATATTCAGACGTGTTAAGACTGTGACACGTGTATAAAATCACAGCACAGGCATGTAAGCCCTACAGGCAGGCTAACAATATTATTAATTTACCATTTTCAGGAACTGGTTGGTAAGTGCTGACCATGGTGAAGGTTGAAAAAATGGGCTTTTGAAGTTGTCCAAGAATCTTCAAGTCAATGAACCTAACAATAAAACAACTGGAGCTCAAGAATCTTTTTCACAGACCCCAAAAGTTGGTTTGAAAAAAGAAAAAAAGAAGAAAAAAGGGGAAAAATGCCTGCATTAGTCACATTGAGAAAAAAAAAAAAAGGCAACTGGTAGCAAGGGAATCTTTATTACTCATAACAAGTGAAAACACTAACATGAAACACATTGCATAGTTCTGTAACTGTTTATTGCACGCAAGCGATATTTTTAGGTGAGGTTGTTTATAAAGTTATACAACTTATTATAAATCATATTATACGAAAATATTTACTGAAATATTTATAATCAGATAATTATTAAAACAAGAGCTCAAATTTTGACTCGCTATTCTACTCTCATTTCGAACAATTATTTATATAATTATAAAAAAAATTTAATCTCACAATATTTTTACGGGCTTAAACTACTGTTCTCTCGCATGTAAAGACAGCAGATCAACCACCCACCCCTTCAGCTTTAGTGCTTTGATTACACCATTTATTTCCTTGAAATGTGTTGTGTTTCGTACAGTTGACTGCAGGAACTTGAGTTGCCAAATACGGGAGAGTACAAGGATGTTTTTGTAATATGAGATCGGAAAATTCAAAATCTTATGTGGGTTATTCTTGTAGGACCCACTTAACATTTTGTCTGGAGTTGATTCTTCACGCGCAGAGCTAAGGGACCATAAAACATACGACTGCTAACAATAGTGATGTGATGATAATATTTTACTGTCAGAGAATTGTTTTGTACTTGACTTATGTTTTTTGCTTTTTTTGTGGCTGGAGTCTTATAAAGAGAAACAAAACCTCAACTTGAAAAAAAAAAAAAAAATCTCTGTTTGTGATGTGAAGTTTCTTGTGACTCAGTTTTAGATTTGCTTCAGCGAGTCATAGTACACTCAAAGACGTACCAAAGTCAAGTTCTTTTGCAAGAATCTTCATAAAGTGAGTCACTTTCTTTTCTGTTCTGTTTTATGTCATATTTAGTTTTGATATTTCTGAGTTTGAAACCACTGAGTGAAGTTTAGCTTAGCGTTTTTGGCTTAAAATTGCTTGTTTATTTCAATTTATGAATCCTGACATCATTCCAGAATTAGGAGTTTTGGTGCTTTTGAGAGGGGTTTGTCTCATATTTTCTTATTTTGGTTAATAAATATTGTGGGTATAATACAAGGTTTTCTGTGGATAAGTCTGTAGCTTGCTGATGATTTATTGCTTTTGGAACTCCTTAAAGTCAAGCAAAAATGTTAGGTTCTTTCAGTTTATCGTCAAAAAGCTTTTTTCTCTGATGTTACAAGAATTTTAGTTCTTTGTGATTGTAATCCAACTATGCTTTATGTTTTGTATATCAGTTCAATGAAACTGTGGTAGGTATTCTGCCTGCTGAAATGCATTTCTGATTGCAGTTCACAAAAACACATTTTTGTTGACGATGTTTCTGCGACCCGGACAGA